>NW_026327176.1:0-276 GCF_001194135.2 Octopus bimaculoides
TGATGTTGATAAAGATGTAATCTTCTCTTCAAGGAAATACATAGGATCCAGCTTAGCCGTAAGACATTTTAACCGAATGTGATAACTGTAGGTAGAGAAGATTGCTACGTAACTTATTTGAAAAATACCGTTAGAGGTTGTAACGCTACGAGACAGTACGCTGGATAAGGAGGGAAGAAACGAAGGAAAAATAGAAAATTAGAATTTAGAATGGGAAGTCAATAAAATGATTTAAACCCGATAAAAATGGGAGAAGAATGTTTTATGTATAATGGG
>NW_026327177.1:0-414 GCF_001194135.2 Octopus bimaculoides
TCAATCGCATAAAACAACAGCAACTTCTCAGGGAATTAAAAAGAAATATCTTTTGTATTTATAAAATAAAATACAGTTCTGCAGAGAATGGTGTCTAATAAGTTTGGTAAGCCTTGCTTTCTGGAACAGCGGCAAAAGTAACATATAGATCTGGAACGTTGAAATATTGCTTGACGTTTTCCATTACAGAGTTAGTTTTACCAGTGTTGCTATATTCGGCGTCGTCTTTGACTTGATATTCACCGCCGGAGATTTGTCTTAGTGGAATTAAATTGACAGGTATTAATATAAATGAATTTTAGTCTATCTTTCAACTGAGTACTCTCCTTTAGAATTAGTGGAATAAGATAATTTCTCACCATTATATTGTATAGCTTCACTGCGTATATACTGGCAAAAATGCGTGTGTGCAAC
>NW_026327178.1:0-286 GCF_001194135.2 Octopus bimaculoides
ACATACATACAAACATACATACATACAAACAGACAGACAGACAGACAGACGAACTGGCCGACTGACAGACAGATACACAGACACACAGACTTTCCCGCATACATGCTATACATATGTAGTAAACACCAGACGCAGGCATATATGCATACACACATAAAAATACTCACACAACACATATTTATATACATGTGCATGTTTATTTAGCTATACTTTGTATACTACATGCATACATACTATCATACATACATACATGCATACATGCATACATACATACATACATACATAC
>NW_026327179.1:0-396 GCF_001194135.2 Octopus bimaculoides
AATAATAATAATAATAATAATAATAATAATAATAACAACAACAATGAGAACAAGCACTGTAATGAATATTACAACAAAAGAAAGAAAAACTAAAAACAGTGGCTGTTCTGTGTTGGAAATCTCATCAGGAGATCATTTGAGTGTCTACATATGGTGTTGTGTTACTGACTTGAAGTAGGGGGAGGGGGAGATGATGAAGAGGAGGAGGAGGAGTAAGAGGAGGAGGAAAAGAAGAGATTGACAACAATAATTACGATAGACAACAACAGCAACAATAACAACGATAAAGGTAGATTTTTTTTTTCCTCTTCCATATTGCGCCAGAAGGAAGAAATTAAGAACACAAATCAACAAATCAAACGCTACAAAAATAGCGGCAGCATCAGCAGCAGTAGC
>NW_026327180.1:0-413 GCF_001194135.2 Octopus bimaculoides
AGAAATAACAGTTAAATACTATTCCACTACCATAAGATATCTCCCAGACATCAATACTCCCAACTCACGCAGGCAAAGTGAAAAAATACCCTTTATCTCCCATGCCGTCTGGGAGATATCTTATGGTAGTGGAATAGTATTTAACTGCTATTTCTAAATTTCGGTAAGTGGTGAAGCAATTTTGCTGAACCCTAATTATAATTATGCTTATAATTATAAAATTTATACACACACACACACACACACATATATATATATAAGTGCATTTGTATACTTATTGTATTCACAATGTATTGGTTAACTCGAACTTATAGTAGAAGACACTTTCACTCTAAGGATCGAACCAGGAACCATACGGATTCGAAACGAATGTCGTATCTATAGAGCAATACTTAAGCATATGTATACATACG
>NW_026327181.1:0-266 GCF_001194135.2 Octopus bimaculoides
GAAAACGGCGGCCGAAACAGTTGTCATGGTTCTAACAGCTTACAAAGACGCTGCCATGAGCAAAACACAAGTTTGCAAGTGGTTTCCCCACTTTAGGAATGGTCACTTGTCTCTTGAAGACCAACTTCGATCAGAGCATGCATCAACCTCCTGAATGAATGAAAACATCCTGAAAATTCTTGAACTAATGGTGGTTGACTATCACCGAACAACTGACGCACTTGTAGATATGACGGATGAGTCCTGGAACTCCCGTCAACGAATTT
>NW_026327181.1:276-524 GCF_001194135.2 Octopus bimaculoides
AGCAAAATTTGTGCCTCGCTTGCTCACGGAGGATCAAAAGCAGACACGACTGAATACGCGTCGTGAACTGAAAGAACAGTTGGAAGTTGATGATCCGGGCCTTTTTTCAGAGGTCATCATTGGTGACGAAAGCTGTTGTTACAGAATTTGCAGATGTAGAAGAGGTGAAGAAAAAACAACAACGGAGGCGTTAAAATGCATTCACTTTGCAAGAGTTCCATCACAGCTTCGAACAGTGAAAAACGCGT
>NW_026327182.1:0-211 GCF_001194135.2 Octopus bimaculoides
TGGAACTACGAGCTTGAACAGCACCCACCCTACCTCTCCTTTGCAGAAAGTCTATTAACACGACTTCAATTTAAATGTAAGACTAACTTTGCCTAACTCTATTCTTATACCACCATATGCATTACTATATCCACTAACTGCCTCTCCTGCATCACTCACACCATGAACTCTAATATACTCCTCAACATTCTGAAGAGATCTGCCAAACCAT
>NW_026327183.1:0-1730 GCF_001194135.2 Octopus bimaculoides
TATATATATATATATATATATATATATATATATATACGTATATATCTATACATATATATATATATATTTACATATATATATATATATATGTACATATATATTTTGAATTAACGAATCCTGGACTTTACCCCCAACAACTTAACTATTTGGTTTAATTATTCAGTTTACCTTCACCTAGCTAGATTATGACACCATATAGTACACACATATTTAGTAATCCGAGGTCTCTAATCCCATTTTTAGAGGGAAAATAACTAAATAATTTAGTCACTGGCTCTAAAAATTCGAATAACACTACAATACACAAAGGTAACATTAAATAACACTCTCTACTTCAATGTTTATAACAATATTATACTAGTTTTCATTAGGGGATAGGAACCTATACTCTTTTAACTTCATATAGCAGCACCTAAACGATTAAAATACAAATATAGTAGAAGTTGCCCAATGATATATAATTTACACAAGTAGATAAACCAGAATTTCCCCAATCACAATATCTTTCCAATCAATGTATTTTTCCAATCACTATATTATTAATATTATTATTATTATTATTATTATTATTACTATTATATTATATTATTACTATTATAATTGTTCTCCATACTTTTATTTTAATTTTTAACTTCAATCCTAATTTTCTTTCCATATTTTCTAACTTTTCTTTATATTTTCCAATTTTCTTTTTTACTTTTTACTTTTTACATTTTCGAATTACTCTTTACCCCTTTCATCACTATTATTAATTTATTTATTTATCTTCTAAGTAAGTTTATGTACCCATATATAAGTTTATAAAGATAAGTTTATAAAGTTAAGAATCTTTACTGGTGTGTTTGGGTAAACTGACCACTCATCCCAATGATATCATATTACAACCCTAATCTATATTCCAATGAGTGGTCTAGGGAAGAAATTATTTATGACCACTGCAATCCTGGCCAAGACAGCATCCTGTTCTCTGCCATATAGTATTTTATCTCTTTATCTCTTTTTCTATTTTATGGGTTTATTCCTAAGTTCACTTTTCGTTTACTTCTTTTATTTCATTTCTTTTATTTCTTCTGTTACTTTATTCCAATTCTTTTATTTCTTTTGTTACTTTATTCCAATTTTACAAAATCTTATTTATATATGTATCTAACTTTATTATCTGTATTTTTACTTATATTACTCTCCATTTGACTTCTACTACTTTTATATTTTATTTCTTATTTTATATTGTTTTATCCTTTAATTTTTATTTTATTTATTTTTGATCTTCTCTTTCTATCTTATAAACGCTAGTTAAGTCTATTTATCATTCACTCTATGCTGTATTGTGGTACAGTATGGACAGATTTCTGAATACCAAAGAACATTTATGCAGATATAACAATTTAAAGGATAAGCCTATTATAATGGATAATACTAAGTGGACTTTTCTGGTTTCTCTCTCTTTTTCTTTGTGATGTAATCTTGGGACTAAAAATGTTTGCGGTTGAAGATACTTTTAAACCATCCTTTGTATCAACAATATTTTCTGATATAATGAAAGTTTGTGTATAAAGCTTGAAACACGTGTATCGCAATATCCTTTGTGTTCTGTTTTCAATTTGCATTTAATGTATATATATATATATGTGTGTGTGTGTGTGTGTGTATGTATCACTGGTCCTACTCCCGAACTATACAGTCGGTATATCGACGACTGTATCAGTGCCACCTCACTCTCCCGCGAACAT
>NW_026327184.1:0-268 GCF_001194135.2 Octopus bimaculoides
TTACGTACGTACCTACTTTCGTTCGTTCGTACGTACGTACTCTCGTTCGTACGTACGTACTCTCGTTCGTACGTACGTACTCTCGTTCGTTCGTACGTACTCTCGTTCGTTCGTACGTACTCTCGTTCGTTCGTACGTACTTTCGTTCGTTCGTACGCACGTAGTACTTTCGTTCGTTCGTACTTACGTACGTACTTTCGTTCGTTCGTACTTATGTACGTACTTTCGTTCGTTCGTACTTACGTACGTACTTTCGTTCGTTCGTGCT
>NW_026327185.1:0-236 GCF_001194135.2 Octopus bimaculoides
CTGCTTCCCCTCTGGCTAAATAAACCTATCACCTAGCCTCCCTTCTGGCAGATTGGGACAATTCGCTGCTACCACCATTCTTCCAGTCCTTCCAAGCCTGTTTCTTTTGTTTAATAGCCCTGTCTACCTCCTTGTTCCACCACCACGTTACTCTGGATCGAGAGGGGACTTTACCCCAGCCACAGATCTGGGCACCCATTTTGCCTTGATCCCGAAGTCGCTAACTACTAATCTGT
>NW_026327186.1:0-271 GCF_001194135.2 Octopus bimaculoides
TTTTTTTTTTTTTTTTTTTTAAATATTTCTTGATCTTTTACCCATACACAAAGGACTTACTCATGCAATTAGTGCTTTGCTATAAAAGACAAAACAGTCCCAAGATATTTATGGTTACTGAGCAAGAATGTTAAGAAATTGTTTCCAGCTTAGTGTTCACAGAATAAATATCATTGCAATATAGGACAAAACGACTTGAGAATTGATGAAAAAAAAACCCCAAATGGTATAAAAATATATTAAGAATATATATACATATATATATATATAT
>NW_026327187.1:0-672 GCF_001194135.2 Octopus bimaculoides
TATATTACGTGTTTCGATGCTACATTAGGTTTAATTTGTTTAAGAATTTGATGCAGTATTGGTTATATTGATGCAGAAATGCACATTTTGCGGTTGAAAGATAAAGATTAGGTCTCTATCATACTACTCTTTGATTCATTGACTCCGGAAGAATGAAGCGCTAAATTGACATTGATGATATTTGAACACAAGGCGTAAAAATTTGCAACCAAACGCCGATTCTATTAATCCACCACCAACTCTTATAAAGAGAGGTAATGGAATTGCGCTTATATGTTTTATATTGAACTGTACCAAGTCGTGCTTAATTTCCTGCTATCATATCTACAGTATTTCATCGTTTTATTGACATTTGTTGATACTTCTATTGAACTTCAGAATACCAAAAATGAAGAGTGTTGGGTAGAACTCTAAAACCATTTTAATCAACTACATTGAATATTATGGAAATATATTTAATTCATTGATAATAAGATTATTTACCAATAGAAAACGAATCCGTGAAGGTTTTCGTACCGATTGATGTTATGAAATGTTTTAATGTATCAATAATATATTTCAACTTCTGCCTCAAATGTTTACAGAATCTATATAAATATTTTGTTTCTTTGTCTTTCTCTGTTTACCAATTCTCCATTACTTATTTTTGTACTCATTTCCCATGTTTGATAT
>NW_026327188.1:0-674 GCF_001194135.2 Octopus bimaculoides
CCCGCAGATGTGATTCTTCGGAGAAAGCTGCTCCAGGTACATCAGAATGAATTTTATTGCATTTAATAATGATTTCTGATTTAGGAACAAGGTCAGTAATTTTCAGGGTATGGGGAATCAGTTGATACCATTGACACTAGAAATTATTGGGTTTTGTTTTATCGACTTCGCAAGGATGGAAAACAAAGTTGGCCTCGGCGGGATTTGAACTTAGAATGTAGAGAGCCTGAAGGAAACGACAGCTGAAAACAGTTGATTTCTCAAAAAGCTGGCCGAAATTCGATTGCAAAGAGGGTGAAATTATGACAGACTAATAATAAATATTGGAATTAATTTTCATGATGTAGAATTATATTGTTGCGACGGAGTGGTTTCTGGTTCAGGGGAAACGTAACTTCGGTCTTGCTATGGAAACCTAATAACGGGCTTTACCAGTCATTGAGACAATAATATCCAGGGAACTTACTATTTACTACAGCTACTGCTCCACAGCAGTGTGATGAATTATTATTACCTCACTGTATAATTTGGATAATATGATTATATTATTTTGTGTTTTGCATATTTATTATGACTATTGTATAGACAAAATAAAATAATATTCACCATGCTCCTAAATTATCCGAAGTTAGATTAATTATATCGATTATTATATAGTAAATTACCTGTGTTAA
>NW_026327189.1:0-231 GCF_001194135.2 Octopus bimaculoides
GTATGAGCATAGTTGTTGGGACGTTGTTCTGTAGTTGTGAGCGAGCTGTCAAGTGTAAGTCCGAAAGATGTAGAGAGACAACTTAAAATATGTCCATGCTCAATCGCCTGCCAGCGAGAGAGAGAATGAATTGAGCGGGAAACGCCTGCTTGTCCAATTTCACGCATGCGCACGGCGTTACTACATATATATATATAATTATGTGTATTTCTTCTATCTTAATGAATAAAA
>NW_026327190.1:0-214 GCF_001194135.2 Octopus bimaculoides
ATATATATATATATATATATGCACATGTATGTGAGCATAGGGATATCAAAGTAAACAGATCATTATACAGACGGACAGGTACATATGTTATATGAACAAACACACATACGCACACATACACAAATGAAAACTGAGACAAATGCTCATACATGCACACACATACACAAAAATACACAAATACGGACACGCAAACACGTGTATATGCAGAATCCGT
>NW_026327191.1:0-698 GCF_001194135.2 Octopus bimaculoides
TGTTGTTTAGATGTGGTGGTGTATTCTAATTTAACTGTCATACAGAGGACTGTATCGTTGTTATTAAATACCACAAGGCAACTCCTGTTTAAGTTGACCTCGGATCAAAAGTAGTCCATCAGTGACCATCCTCACTCTTACGTATGTACAGAGAACTCAGGAGTACACTGTACAATGCGCCTGTTATATAGTCGGTAGGCTGTGAGAGTGGCCAACGACAATGCAGGTAATGTATTGTGATTAAGAATGTTGTATAAGGGCTAACGACAAAGTGATTAATGTTGTATAGTGGTTAATGACAGTATGATTAATGTTGTATACTGGTTAATGTCAATGTGATTAATGTTGTATAGTGGTTATTGGCAGTATGGTTAATGTTGCCTGTGGTTAGTGACAGTATGATTAATGTTGTATAGTGGTTAATGGTGATATGATTAATGTTGTATAGTGGTTAGTGACAGTATGATTAATGTTGTATAGTGGTTAATGACAGTATGATTAATGTTGTATAGTGGTTAATGACAGTATGGTTAATGTTGCCTGTGGTCAGTGACAGTATGATTAATGTTGTATAGTGGTTAATGACAGTATGACTAACGTTGTATTGTGGTTAGTACCACTCATCACCGTCACCGATATAAACATCGCCATCATCGGCGTCATGAACACTTCACATCATCATTATTCATCATAGACAC
>NW_026327192.1:0-202 GCF_001194135.2 Octopus bimaculoides
CTGTGGATTTGGAGGGATGGTACCTTGAAAGATTTAGTCAAACAAATCAACCCCAGCACACATTTTAAAATTTCTTGCTTTATCTGGAAATCTCTTTTTGCCAAATTGCTTGATCATGGGGACATAAGGGGACATAAATGTACCAAAACGACCTGTCAGACAGCGGGTGGGTCGGTGGGGAGAAGAAACACAAACATAAGGC
>NW_026327192.1:212-319 GCF_001194135.2 Octopus bimaculoides
TGTCAGACAGCGGGTGGGTCGGTGGGGAGAAGAAACACAAACATAAGGCATGACATACATACACACACATATGCATGTCATATATGTGTGTGTGTGTTTGTGTGTGT
>NW_026327193.1:0-234 GCF_001194135.2 Octopus bimaculoides
TTACTGGCATCAGTCTTACTAATCTAGGAGAGCCTACAAAAGTCATGGGCACTGCCCCTTCCTCCAGCCCCAAGAAGTAAAAAGCAAAAAAACAAAAGTAGTTCTTATAACTCTACAATATGTATGTTCACTCAAAGAAATGTGCTGAAGAGAGTAAATAGAAGGGAGAAAGAGAGGGACAGAGCAATAGAAAAGAAAGACCAGGATGAATGGGTAAAGAGAGCAATAATATAA
>NW_026327194.1:0-362 GCF_001194135.2 Octopus bimaculoides
AATCGAAACCGCGAGTCCGCTGCCCTAACCAATGGGCCATTGCGCCTCCTAAGGGTATATAGAACTACACAATCCAAAGTATCTTCTTTATGTAAGATGTTAGGATGCAGTGTGATGGAGATTAGGCTGAAATTTCTGATCAATCAGAGTGAAAAAACCTCTCTGTCTTGCTGATACAGGGTAACTGGGTATTGCATAGAAACAAACAGGATGACTGACTCCTTTAAGTCTATACTAGATCAATGATGCATGGTGCCATATTGAAAAGGCAACAAGACCGTTAGTCAGTTTTAGATAATTCTTGAACTCATAAAATTCTGCAGGGGATAAACTTAAATGCTCTCTCAGCTACTTATACACCC
>NW_026327195.1:0-351 GCF_001194135.2 Octopus bimaculoides
TAAATAAATTGTGCTTTCTTCAATAATCCATAAAATAGATAGTATTATACCGCTGTTCGGAGACATATTTCTTCTTCATCTTTACCAGTATTACTATTCGTTATACATATTCCACTAATATTTTACTACTTATGACTGTTTGTGGAATCCCAACATGCAGCTGAATAAACTATAAAATCTGCTGAAAACGTATGCATAAACGCATAAATGTTTGTATATGTGTATATGTGTATAGACAGATAGACAGACAGACAAACAGATAGATAGGCAGAGAGACGGTTAGACAGACGGTCAGACAGACACATTGCTAGATAGATAGATAGATAGATAGATAGATAGATAGATAGATAG
>NW_026327196.1:0-297 GCF_001194135.2 Octopus bimaculoides
ATATATATATATATATACAGCGAATAAGATACAATTATGTGAAATTCTCATAGGGCAATAGTCACACACTCACTAATAATCACATTTATGTACAGGCAAACAATCACACGAGAAAATATTGCATATCACAAAATTTCACAAGCCACTAGTTACAAGATATATGACTGAATTCTCGACGGGTTTGATATACTTATTTTCAAAAATTGTCAATGTAAACATTGTTTTAATTTACAGCCATATCCGACGTTTATTATTATCGTTATTATTATCATTATTATTATTATTATTATTATTATT
>NW_026327197.1:0-611 GCF_001194135.2 Octopus bimaculoides
GCCAAAAGGATTTGCACCATAGTATCAGACACAAACACCCGACACACACGCCTCCAGGAACTCAGAGTTACACTCAAAAATAGGAATTATCCACAACCCCTAATAGACAATACAATCCAACGAACACTTAAATTGAATATAGTAGACCTGTGACAACCAAAACCAAAAGGGATGAAAAATTAAAAACCCTACCCTACATCTCTACACACAACCCACTTAACAACGAGGCCTTCAACACCATACTCCAAAACACAGCCCTACTCAAGGGATATCCAAAGATGAACCAAATCCTCCAAACACACACCAGCATAAAAAGCAAACGACAACCAAAATCCTTAAAGAAGATTTTAACACAGGCTAAACTGCACCCAATAATAACCACAAAACCAACAGTCGAAATGTGTGGAAGGTCAAACTGCGGGATTTGTACCATCTTAGTAGAAGGTTCGGTATACACATTAGAACAAGGCCATCATTTCATCATCAGAAAAAACTTCACTTGTGCATCGGAAAACCTAATTTATGTGATAACATGCGCAGGATGCAATAGGCAATCTATAAGCCATACAAAAAACAGCCTACGAAAAAGGATGGCATTACATAAATCCCAA
>NW_026327198.1:0-810 GCF_001194135.2 Octopus bimaculoides
AACAGGACAGTGAAGACATACAAGGAAACCGAACGAAAACAAACATGGAGGGGCATTCATGCCCTTTTACAACAGTTATAAACATCTTATGCTTATGTAATCGTATTCGTGATCCTTTCGTTTAGAGAGAGAGAAAAATGTCCACTTCTTTGAACGTCCGTGCAGGAAAAGAAAGATGGTTACGGGAGGAAAAGAAAGATGGACGATGGTCACGAGTGAGCAACACGAGAGCGAAAAGGAGAAAGAGGGAGAGAAAGAGAGACGGATCGAAAACGATGAAAGAGGGAGAGAGAAAAAGAGAATTAGAGAAGGGTGAAGGAAGAAAAGTGTAGAGTCACATCAAGAAGGTGAACATAAACTTACTTGGAAAGGGATGTGTGTTCAACTAAATAATGATATATATATATATATATGGGAGAATTTACGAAGAAAACAACAGACAAAGACAGGTGGTGTAAACAACAAATGGATGTATAAGTATAACGCTCGGGAATAGAGAAAGTCTTTACTGTTTCGAGCCTACGCTCTTCAACAGAAAGGAACACAGAAAGAAACAAGGAGAGAAAAGATATGAATGTAGTGGTCAGCGATCTATCATGGCGAATGCCGGACAGAAGGATCACACAAGAGAGCTAAGAAAAAGGGGAGATAACAAAGAAGTGGTGACCCCCAAGACGAGAAGGTGCGTGTGTGTGAGAGAATGCTGGTGATCTTAACATATGCATGTGTGTATGTAGGTGTGAAAATGTGGGGATGGGAGTGGGAATTGGTCAGTGCTAGTGTGTGCGTGGTGGTGTGTTGTGTGATATG
>NW_026327199.1:0-236 GCF_001194135.2 Octopus bimaculoides
TATATACAGACACATATATACGCACCAACATACGCAGATGAGCGATTGTTATATTAATTTGTTTGAACAGTCACGGTTATTGAACAAGAAATGCACAGACCTATTGATGTTGCTGCATTATCTGTCTGCTGTCTCTAACTAAGACTCGGGGGAGGGGAAGAAGACATTGCTGTTGTTGATGATGATAATGTTACTGTTATTCTTGTTGTCGTGGTTATTATTATTGTTTTCATTAT
>NW_026327199.1:246-487 GCF_001194135.2 Octopus bimaculoides
TTTTTGTTGTCGTGGTTATTATTATTGTTTTCATGATTGCTATTGTTGTCCTCGTGGTTGTTATTGTTAGCGCTGCCATAACTACACGAGAGACGCTGATGAACCCAGTTCATGTTGCGTTTAACAAATATACTTTTGTTATTAAATTCCATGTGCGTTTTCTTCTAAACCAACCAGAGATTGTAGAAATGTTTGCAACTCATAGTGAAACTTGCAACTTCATGTTAATACATACACACAT
>NW_026327200.1:0-557 GCF_001194135.2 Octopus bimaculoides
TTATTACGCCATCTACGATAAGTCTTTCTAGGTGAAAATCAACTAAAAAATAAAGCCTTACAACAAAAATACCCTTATGATGTAAATATGTTCATAATTCAAAAGACGATGAAATTAATAGGGAAAGTCTGAAGGCTGTTTTGCATAACATTATTAAGCGTACAAAAATTTCATCCGTCTAATTGGCTGTAGAAATGCTTGTGCAAAACAACTTTTTGCGCTGCCCTGATTATATATAGCAGTGTAATCCCTTTTAGCAGGAGGTAGGATGGCAATTTCTGATGAAGCAATTGGTGGCGATCTGTTGCTACACAGTTTTGCCAGAATTCTATGCGCTCAACATATAATATAGAGAGTAAGAGTAAAAGAGGGGGAAAGAGAGAGAGAGCGTGATACATAAACCCTAACGAAAATCGTGGTATATTTACCAAACATTGACCAACATGAGTTATATTGTAGTGAATGTTTTGTGAGAGAGAAGAGGGAGAGGGGAAGAGAGAGAGAGGTGGGGGAGAAAGGAATAGAGATGGTAGCAATGAAGAGAGAAAGAGAGAACG
>NW_026327201.1:0-254 GCF_001194135.2 Octopus bimaculoides
AACGATCGAACGAATGTACGTACATACAACGAACGGACGTACATACGAACGAACGAACAAACGAACGAAAGAATGAACAAACGAATGTACGTACGTATTTATGTACGTACGAACGAACGTGCGGATGAACCTACGTACCAACGAACGAGCGAACGAACGAACGTATGTCCGAACGTAGGTACGTACGAACGAACAAAAGAAAGAAAGAACGTACGTACGTACGAATGAATGAACTAACGTATGTACGTACGTAC
>NW_026327203.1:0-643 GCF_001194135.2 Octopus bimaculoides
ATATATCCATGTTTATATATGTATATGAATGTGTGTGTGTGTGTGAGTATCTGCATGAATGTATGTATATATATATATTTTTTGAAGTATCACATATGTTGCCGTATCTCATTACAGATATATTAATACGGCTGACGTCGGCTTTCTGTGTCTTGGGAAAATTTTTATCGACGGGATAGTGACAGGTGTGGAATAATGGACATAGATTGATGAACCACTGAGAGTTGAACCCTGGTCTTGGGTATCAAATTTATTACGCTCCCGACTTAAGCAATTTCCTTACCAAATGTTGCCGTCGAAGAAGGCGAGCTTCCTTGAACAACTCTACGCATGTCTGTCAATGATATGGGGATAGAACAAGTTGGGGGGAAGTTTTCTTACAGATTAAATGCTTGGAGGTGGGGATGGAATATATATACACACACTTACACACACATATATACGTGTGTATGTATATGTATGTATATATGTACGTGTGTTCTATATATCTACGCATATATGTTTAAATATATATATATATATATATATTTAAACATATATACGCAGATATATAGAACACACGTATATATATATACATACATATACACACACACGTATATATGTGTGTGTATATATATGTGTATATATATATGTGTATATATAT
>NW_026327204.1:0-566 GCF_001194135.2 Octopus bimaculoides
ACCACCACCACCATCATCATCATCATCATCATCATCATCACCATCATCATGTGGAACAGTAGCAGCACCAACAGACATGGTGGTAAGAACATTAAAATCAAAACTCAAACAAAACAAAGCAATACGAAACAAGAACCACAAATCTAAACACGATTGCTAAGATTAAAAAGAACAAGAAGAACGATGTTATGACCCAGTCTAATTAGATAATTTCATATCATGCTCCAATATCTCAACGCGATTTCTCCGTCACTTTTCAAACCATTAATATATTCAATAGGCTTCAAAAGAGGCAATTATTTCTGATATACGATTCTCTCCAGAAAAAACCATTCGGCTGCTGCCTCTAACTAGAGGATGCACTGGCTGCTTTCAGCAGAATCAATATCTTGTTAGTCTACGGGTAACTGGTTCGGGTTCCTGTTCTGCGAGAACCGATTCTAAATATGCATCCACATTTATACATATATTCGCATTATATGCAAACACACACACACGCACAAACATATATGTATATTGATATAGATATATACATATATATATGTGTATGTATATATATATATATA
>NW_026327205.1:0-250 GCF_001194135.2 Octopus bimaculoides
TGTATGTATGTATGTATGTATGTATGTATGTATGTATGCGTGTATGTACGCATGTATATAATAAGTATGTATGTATATATATTTGTATGTATGATTGTGTGTAATTGTTAGTATAGTTCACATATGACATAGCAATCCTATTCTTTATGTTTCACCTCGATACGCGTTACTCATACGCTATTCTATAAATTGTTGATTTCTATAAATACATGTGTATATATGTGTGTTTATATATATATATATATATATA
>NW_026327206.1:0-478 GCF_001194135.2 Octopus bimaculoides
TGGTGTTGGTGTTAGTGGTGAAGATGGTGGTGGTTGTGGTTGTGGTGATGACGTTGGTGATGATGATGATGATGACAATGATGGTGACGATGATAACGACCACGACGATGATGACGATGATGACGATGACAGTGACGATGGTGATGATGATGTCAACAACGACGAGAATGATGACGATGATGATGATGATGACGACGACAAGGATGACAACGATGATTATGGTGATGACGGGGACGATGACAATAATGATGATAATAATTATGATGGTGACGATGATCATGATGATCATGATGACAGCGATGACGACGATGATGATGATAACGGTGATGACGATGAAGATGATGATGACGATGACGATGACAATGATGACGATGATGATGACGATGATGATGCTGATGATGCTGATGATGATGATGACGATGACAATGATGACGATGATGCTGATGATGACGATGACAATGATGACGATGATGATGAT
>NW_026327207.1:0-575 GCF_001194135.2 Octopus bimaculoides
ATTCTTCAAAGTGGTGCCCCAGCATGGCCGCAGTCTAATGACTAAAACAAATAAAAGATAGAAAATATATGATCCCAATCGCAACTTGACTTTTCTGTCTTCTCTGACTGCTCGATGTTTTGCACATGTCTTTGTTCTTTTGTGGTTATTTGTTCAGCCTAACTCAATTTCATCTTATATCTTTCTACATCTCGAATGCTTCGTTCGCTCTCTTATCCGTTGATTAATTCTCTAAAGAAAGCTACAAGTTCTAAGGCGTTGATGAAAATGTATCATACCAAGGTACTGTGAATAAAGATAGAGTGACCCAAGAATATTACACCAGATTAAGAAAAATATGGCTGTCTAAGCCCTTCTCTTGCGGAACCAACATCTAGGCTACTTAACTAGTCTATAGAAGAAGTCCACTCCATCGACATTAAAACCCGCAAAATTCTTACAGCAACTGGAAACCTCCACAGAAATAATGATATCGACAGACTCTACCTAAAGAGAGATAAAGGAAGAAGAGGCTTGAGACCAATGCAGACAGCCTTCGAATGTCAAATAATCTCTCTCTCTCTCTCTCTCTCTCT
>NW_026327208.1:0-268 GCF_001194135.2 Octopus bimaculoides
GCTTCACCATATACCGAAGTTCAGAAAAATAGCAGCTAAAAAAGCTGAGACACATATCTCAATGTATATATATACATTATGGTAACGCGTGCTGAAGAGGCTGAGGCTATAATGACAGTCAACAAACCGATCCATGTGAGACCAAATACTTCAATGTATGCCGAGAGATTGTTTTAGCTAGTTTGCCTTCAGATGGTTGATTTGCCTTCAGATGGCCAAAATTTACTCTTTAGTATTTCAAGATATTTTTATGGAATTTTGGTAAATA
>NW_026327209.1:0-155 GCF_001194135.2 Octopus bimaculoides
ATATATATATACACATATATGCATGTACATATATACAATTATATATGTATATTTAATATATATTTAACTTATATATACATACATATATATGTATACATACAATATATACATATATATATACACACATATACATACATATATATATACATACATAT
>NW_026327210.1:0-244 GCF_001194135.2 Octopus bimaculoides
TGAAATGTAATTTCACAACTAAAACTAAATACAAAATTAAAATTTTTTGATCATATATAAGCAATGTACTTACATGTTCTTCCACAAAGCCAAACCGAAGTCTTCGCTGCCGAATTGAATAATGAAGCTTTGGGGCAGCAATCTATAAGAATGTGCGGGTGCGCGCATGCATCTGTTTCTTTAAGGGCAAATGGTCATTGATAGGTTATTCAGAGAAAATGACCTAAGAGAATTTGAACTAGAG
>NW_026327211.1:0-219 GCF_001194135.2 Octopus bimaculoides
ATCTATCTATCTATCTATCTATCTATCTATCTATCGATCTGTCTATAATATGTATGTGTATATGTATGTCTGCGTGTTGAAGAATCTCCGCCTAATACATGAATAAATATGTATGAGTCAACTTATGTATGTCCAGTTACATAGAGACAGAAGTACACGATTAATAAATGCATGTCGGTGATATATACACATCCACCAAACACATACACACACACACAC
>NW_026327212.1:0-449 GCF_001194135.2 Octopus bimaculoides
ATATATATATATATATATATATATACACACACATACATGCATATATATTCTCATGCATATACACAAAAATATGCACACAGACCCACCCAGAGAATGTTTGCTACATGTGACGTTAGTGGAATTTGAACTCGGGACGTTACCATTCGCAAACGAATACCACAATGGTCTTCTACAACGCGTAATATACATAAACAAATACAAACAAGAGTAGCAGTAGTAGTAGTAGTAGTAAAAAGGTTATTTGCTTTTATTATAGAAGAGCATATTCTGTGGTATACATGTGTGTGTGTGTGGTAATTATATATATATTTTGTATATGTATGTGCATATAAATAGATAGGTATATATAAGTACATGTTAAATCATGCATATATAAATATAATTGTTTTATTAAATATGGATAAGAGAAATACATTAATCAGATTAACATAAAATACTATCACATTATA
>NW_026327213.1:0-312 GCF_001194135.2 Octopus bimaculoides
CACACACATACATACATACACACATACATAAATATATACATACATACACGTAGGCGAACAATTGAGATTATTTCTTAATATAGATTTATTATATACTTATACCGGGCATAGTACCAACTCGTTCCCTATCAGTTCTAGAGAATAAATGCCTCGAGAAAACAAATTGAGATCTGGTCTTGGAGGTTGGGCCATGTCTGGTTTGTCTAGTTACCAAACACATATATATACATATATACGTACATACATACATACATATATGCATACATACATATATATATATATATGCATATATATATGCATATATATATATAT
>NW_026327214.1:0-396 GCF_001194135.2 Octopus bimaculoides
GATTGATGGAAGCGCTCTAGTTTCTTCATGTCCTCACGGTAAACAGTCCAAGTTTCACACCCGTACAGCAGAGTGACATAATGTATGGGTTAAAGAAGTACAAGAATTACATTAAAGAACATCAGGCGTGTCATAGAAATATGACTAACAGTGACTTTTCTGTTGCAGTATGAGAGAGTGGTTGAAACTGGTTTAGCAGGATATGATCTGCAGTTAGTGTGTGTTGTTGAAATGAACTTCTTTCGAAGGCCACAAAGCCGATACTGAAACTGTGCCCAATAGAAGTCACAGAGACAAAGAACATGAAATTTATATTAAGGCAGAGAGCTAGTTATTACAATATGAGCATCATCATCATCATCATCATCATCATCATCATTTAATGTCCATGTTCCA
>NW_026327216.1:0-219 GCF_001194135.2 Octopus bimaculoides
TATGTGTGTGTGTGTGTGTGTGTGTGTGTGTGTGTGTGTGTATGCTTATGAATATATGCAGGTCCATAACTAATTTATATTCAAATACATGTACATACATGTACGCATGCATACTTAATATGTACATATATATACCCGCAAAATTTACTAGTGTGTGTGTGCGTCTGTGTCCGTGTGTGCGCGCGTGCGCATGTATGCGTGTGTGTGTGTGTGTGTGTA
>NW_026327217.1:0-301 GCF_001194135.2 Octopus bimaculoides
TTCCTAATAAAGCTCTAACGTTGTCAGAAGAGAACAGTAAACCTTTCTCTACTGCAGTCTTATCCAAATGAACTAAAAGTGTTGTTTGATGGAAACAATGATTAGAACACGTACAAAATATTATAGATGATCTAGTATGCGTATATACTGCTGAAAAATATTTATGTAATGCAGCGTGAAAATTTTAAATTTTGATCTTAATGTATTAATTGACATATTTCGTGTTTGATTATTTACCATATATATTTGGAATCTGTCCTTCGATTTAAGGTTTTCTTCGATTTAACAATAGGATGAATTT
>NW_026327218.1:0-209 GCF_001194135.2 Octopus bimaculoides
ACGTCTATGCAACACTTTTCTTTATTTTATATTTTATTTTTTATTTTTTTTTATTATTTTTTTACCCCCCCGCCCCCTTTACATTATATCCATTATTCTCTTGTTATTATACTCACTACATTTTTCCACTTTTTATCTGACCCCTACCTACACGCACATATACCCACACACAAAAAATACACGCACCCATACACACACATGTAAGCACA
>NW_026327219.1:0-366 GCF_001194135.2 Octopus bimaculoides
ATATATATATATATATATATATGCTTGTAGCTGATACTTTGGGGTTTCCTGGTATGTTGCAATAGTGTTTAAGAATGTCATTTACTATTGTCCCCAAAACACCTATAATTACTGGTACAGACTCTTCCCCATACTGTATTGCAACAGTTTATTTTCTTACGGGGTTTGGTTTGTTGTGTTAGTATTTGCATTGTGTGTTGTGTGTGTAATGCGAGTAATATTATTGTGGGGTATCCATCCTGTAGAGTACATGTTGTAGCGGTTGTTTATTTAATCACATGCTTATTGTATAGAGCGCGTCTTATGCTTATGAATTGTTTTATTTGGGTCGTACCATTGAATTGATAGTCTCTTGCATAGGATATG
>NW_026327220.1:0-202 GCF_001194135.2 Octopus bimaculoides
TCATTTTAAAGTCTAGTGGGTTAATATAGGCTAGATGCTTGATGAAAACATTATATTTATCAATGAATTCATCGGCGTTACAACAATTTTCGCACAACTTAAACTTAGAAAATTTTGGAAATAACCATGAAAAACCAAAAAAACTTCAAAATGCTAATTTGGTGATTTCCAGTCGATTTTAGACACTTTTTATAGTTTTTAT
>NW_026327221.1:0-631 GCF_001194135.2 Octopus bimaculoides
CTTATAAAAGATTTTATCCTATTATTGAATTAATTATATATATATATATAGTTTACGCCATAAGATGTAAAGACTTCGACAGAACGAGAAATAATTAGTTTTTAATTGTTGAATCCGAAATAGATGAAGTTAATAAATGAAAGTGGTAAAAAGCTCTTTGAATAAAAAAATCTCGAAGGCTACTCATGGGACTCGAACACACAGCTTCTGTAAATATGACGGACGTTCTACCATTGAGCAGAACATCTCCGAATGTATCTGCCTATGTTAGAATATTTGTTCTTCACGGCGACAATTGTTTACGTCGTAGCAAATTGAAACATGGAGAGAACGAGATATAATTCGCTTTTGACGATTGAACTCGGAGTAAAGAAAGTTATAAATGACAGAATGTAAATACTGAGTTGGAAAACCATTTTTAAAGAAAAGTCATATGCTATGGATAATTAGTGAAGAAACAGAAAGAAGAAAAAGTGAAACGAAAGAAAGAGAAACATAAAACCGCAAGACGGAAATTCGTAAATTTGTCACTGATCACACAAATGTACGTACATGCATATATTCACAGAAACATAGATACATACATACATATATGCATACACTCATGTATATCATGCATATATATATATAT
>NW_026327222.1:0-217 GCF_001194135.2 Octopus bimaculoides
GAAAGCCCTAAACGTGTAGTGAATTTATAGTCTTATGCGCACACGAGTACGCACGTGAAAATGTGTGACATCTACATATAAAAATTACATACGTATAAAAAACACGTATACAAAAACATGATACATAGACATGTATTAATACAAAAACACATAAATATATACATGTACAGATATACAAGATCTTACATATACATATGCATATATATATATATATATA
>NW_026327223.1:0-696 GCF_001194135.2 Octopus bimaculoides
TTTTCTGGGCAGGGAACACTGACGGAGTCGGGGGTGTAGGAATACTTCTAACAGAGAAATGGGTTGACAGGTAATCGAGGTAGTTAGAGTATGTGACAGAGTACTTAAGATTAGACTAGTGCTTCATCATAGGCTAGCTACTATCATCTCAGCCTATGCCCCTCAACCGGGGCTCCCGGATGGGCTGAAAGACCAATTCTATGACACCCTCTTGCAAACTACCTCGTCGACGAGTGACAGGGACCTTCTCTTTGTGGCTGGAGACTTCAATGGTCATGTCGGGCGTCGTGCTGGAGGCTTCCATGGCATACATGGAGGCTATGTCTTCGGTTCCCGCAACGAGGAGGGAACCAGAGTGCTGGAGTTCTGTGATGCAACCGATCTTATGGTTTGCAATACCAACTTCATGAAACCTGAAGAAGATGTACTACTAGCTATAGATGAAGTGGACACAAACTCAACTGCTGGCCCTGATGGTTTCCCAGCAATCCTCCTTAAATTGTGTAAGCATGCCCTGGCAAAACCCCTCCAGATCCTCTTCCAGAGCTTTCTCGCAAACAGCAGACTGCCAAGCAAGTTGAAGGAGGGAATAATATGCCCAATCCATAAAGGGGGAAGCAGAGCAGATGCCAAAAACTCTAGGCCTATCTCTCTGACTTCACACGTCAGCAAAGTCATGGAAAGGATAGTCAGAGG
>NW_026327224.1:0-229 GCF_001194135.2 Octopus bimaculoides
AACAGCTAGAATAACAAGATATGTCACTGACCATAGAATAATGGGGATCTTTGTCAACTGCAATTGGTTGATTATTAAAGAGCCACTTGTAAACATGGTCCATGAACGGAACCACAGATCCTTGGCAATACAAGAATGCTGTTTCATTTAACAGAACTTCACTGGTTCTTGGACCGATAGGAATGACACTGCGTCCTGTGGAAAAGACAGAAAGAGAAAGATATATATA
>NW_026327225.1:0-366 GCF_001194135.2 Octopus bimaculoides
TTATTATTATTATTATTATTATTATTATTTTTATTATTATTATTATATGTATCTATGTACGTATATTTGTGTGTGTCGGGGAGAGGGGGGAAGCGGAAGAGGCGGAAGAAGGTTTATTTGGAATATGAATGTTACTGAGTGAAGGGGGTGGTCAAGTGGATTGGGTTTAGTGCCTCACTTGTTTCAAATTAAAGCGCGACGTGCACAAACACTTATGGTCGCTCACATATTTATGCACACACACACACACACATATGTATACACGCACATACATCCAAGATAAAAATTTGTAAATAAATGCGTAAGTGTACGATAATACGAACAGTAATTCTACGATGAACATTTAAAGTTATGTTATACATACAT
>NW_026327226.1:0-515 GCF_001194135.2 Octopus bimaculoides
TTATTATTATTATTATTATTATTATTATTATTATTATTATTATGATAAAGAAATTACTATTATTGTTATTGTTATTATTATTATAATTATTGTTATTATTATTATTATTATTATTATTATTATTATTATTATTATTATTATTATTATTATTATTATCGGTGTCGTACTTGATATGGTTTTCGTTTTGTTTTTTTCGAAGTTACATTGGGTTTTTCCAATAATCTCTTCATCATATGTTGAAAGATTATCCTGTTTGTTAGAAATATGTATTCTTCGTCTTTTTATTTTTAAATATTTTATTTAATTTTTTTCCTGATGGGATGCTGCTTTGTTGCTGGTGGTGGTGGTGGTGGTGGTGGTGGTGGTGGTATTATTCTTGCTATTGTTTTCTTTTTCTTTCTCTGTGGTTCGTTGTTGATATTATTGTATTATTTCTGTATGCATGTATGTATGTATGTAGGTAGGCATGTATATTTGTATGTATGTATATCTGTATGTATTATGTAACTATTTAT
>NW_026327227.1:0-135 GCF_001194135.2 Octopus bimaculoides
TGTATTTATGGAGAGAAGTTGGTTTGTTAATGCTGTGGGCGTGAGGTTGTTTATTTTAATTTGGCTGACAACCATCTCGATAATCCCTTGTTTTAGGTAGAATAGGGTTGAAAGCACGAATCCCGATAAAACCGC
>NW_026327227.1:365-564 GCF_001194135.2 Octopus bimaculoides
CCAGATACAAGTATTGTTGAAGTAGCTAATATTCCAAACGAGCTTGGAAAAGAAACCATTTTAAGGCAAGAAAGCATAAATGGATTTCTGCCAGCTTTGGACATCGAGCAACGACTAGATTTTGATAAAGCTACCAGGTCCATAAATAGTAAATGCAAATGGTGGCACAGGGAGAAACATATGTGATCAACATCATACT
>NW_026327227.1:635-797 GCF_001194135.2 Octopus bimaculoides
TCTTCATTCTATGTCCAAGATTTCTCTCAGTGAGACTACAAAATCAACATTACGACTCACAAAGAGAGACGCCACAAGAGAATTTGTGCCGCAATCTGGTCTCTTAGTTACTGATGGGATCAGGATGGGGCATAAGCATATCTGTGAGTTCCTTGAAAGGAG
>NW_026327228.1:0-316 GCF_001194135.2 Octopus bimaculoides
AACATCCTTACATACACACACATACATACAATATACCCTCACATACAGGTATACAACCTTATATACACATAAACATATAACATTATATACACAACCATTAACATATAGTGTTACACAGGCATAAAATTTGACATACATACACTAAAACATATAGCCTAACATATGCACCTGCTACCACACATACATATCTATGCCATATACATGCCATACATGCAACCAAACACTGGTACTCATGCAACCACACTTTTACACAAAATACACACAGCCACACATACACATTGTAAAACACACAAACATAGCTACATATATACTCACA
>NW_026327229.1:0-228 GCF_001194135.2 Octopus bimaculoides
AACATGCCCCAATGAACATGGCAAGTGGACGGTATATGGTATTGGTTCATCAAGGTCATGTTATGGTCGTGAATTAGTTCCTTCGGCGTATACTGACATATATGAGATGAAAGATTGGATTGAAGAAGAAATTTAACAAGTTAAATACAAGATGTTTGTTATAATGTTAATTATTAATGATTAATTTGATTTAAATTGATTTCATTAACTGCTTAATTCCACAATTAA
>NW_026327230.1:0-326 GCF_001194135.2 Octopus bimaculoides
TATATATATATATGTGTGTGTGTGTGTGTATCTTTGTGTCTGTATTTGTCCCCACCCCATCATCACTTGACAACCAATGTTGGTGCGTGTATGTCCCTGTAACCAAGTGGTTTGACAAAAGAGACCAATACAATAAGTACTTGGCTTACAAAGAATAAGTACTGGGGTTGATTTCTTTGACTAAAACCCTTGAAGGCGGTGCTTCAGTATGGGTGCAGGCAAATGATTTAAACAAGTAAAAGAATAAAAGAAAAAAACTATTCTCAAAAATTTATGTACATTATTTACAATTGACGAATATTTGTCCTCATCTTGTTTGTTGTTAA
>NW_026327231.1:0-218 GCF_001194135.2 Octopus bimaculoides
CACACACACACACACAAACACAGAAAAAACACAAATACACACACATATCAATGAGTTGTAAAAGACATGGATTTAGAGAATCATGCAGCTAACACATATTTATTTAACCGTTTGACTTCCTATGGAAATGACATGAAAAAATAAATACATATCCATCTCTTATACCTCCTGATTTTATTGTTATGTCAATGGCGTTTGTATGTGTATATAAATGTAAA
>NW_026327232.1:0-258 GCF_001194135.2 Octopus bimaculoides
ATGCTAGCATGGAAAGCGGACGTTAAACGATGATGATGACAATGATGATGTATAAATATATGTATGTGTGTGTGTGTGTATATATATGTGTATATATGTATGTGTGTGTATGTATATCTTTCTATCTATCTATCTATCTATCTATCTATGTATATATATGTACAAATAAAATTTGGCACTCAGTCAGTTATGATGGCAAGGGTTCTGGTTATAATAACAATAATAATAATAATAATAATAATAATAATAATAATAATG
>NW_026327233.1:0-232 GCF_001194135.2 Octopus bimaculoides
GAACATAAAAATATGAGACTTTGACAAAGAGAAAGAAACGGAACGAAGAAAAAAATATGAAAAAAAAAGCAAAGAAAACAGAAATAGTGATGAAAAGAGAAATGGTAGAAAAAATGAAATTAAAAAAATATATAAATGATAGATTAAGACAGTTAAAAAAGGGTTATAAAGAATATAGAAAAAGGGAAGGTTAGTACGAGAGAAAGAGAAAGGAAGAAAGAAGCATAAAATA
>NW_026327234.1:0-261 GCF_001194135.2 Octopus bimaculoides
ACTTAGGGAATAATAATTATTCCAGGTTATCAGGATATTTACTATTTTACTAATGCAAAGCAAACAGTATCAATTATAATATTATAAATTTGTAATAATTATATATGTATGTATATATATATATATATATATATATGTATATATGTATGTATGTATGTATGTGGATAAGTATGTGGATATATATATATGGATATATATATATATGGATATGTATATATGTGTGTATGTATATGTGTATGTATGAATATATATATATATATA
>NW_026327235.1:0-491 GCF_001194135.2 Octopus bimaculoides
AAATAGCTATTATTCAAGCATATCCCCAATACTTCTAAATAAGGCTCTTAATTTTGCTAAGAATCGCTCTCTCATTACTAGGGATAAGATAGATATTATTTTGTTAGCTAGAACTATTATTGAATTTGATGATAAGCTCTGGACTAAGGCAGATACCCCAGATAACTTCGATATAGCAATGGGGTCGAGCGACTCGGCTGAAATTATGAATCCAGTAGGAGCATACCTCTTATATAGCTTAAATAAAGAAATCCCAGAGCTAAGGGATGGTCTATATAGGGATAATGCTTTATTCATCATCCCTAGTAATAATAAATCGTTCATTGAAAGAATAAGAAAGAGAATTAGAAAATATTTTAGAAGTTTCAACCTAAATATTACATATGAATATGGTACTAAGATTGTCAATTTTTTAGATGCTACTCTGAACATAGAAGCTACATTATACTACCCATATAGAAAAGAGAATGAAGTTACTAGATATGTAAATA
>NW_026327236.1:0-229 GCF_001194135.2 Octopus bimaculoides
TAGTCGGTATACAGCACTTACTCGGTATTACCTGTATCTTTTGGGTTTAGCTAAATCCAATACCCTCCTCAACCTTATATATAGATATATATATATAGATATATAAAATATATATATACTATATGCACCTATATAATATGCATATATATATCATATATGCACCTATATAATATGCATATGTATATATAATATATGCACCTATAGAATGTGTATATATGTATATATATAT
>NW_026327237.1:0-967 GCF_001194135.2 Octopus bimaculoides
GCAAAATAACTCTGTCACTATTCTGCCTCCAGAAAACTTGACTTTTGTGTTCAAAAATTCAACGCTAGTTTTTGAAAAACTAGATGTAAATTTTATGTTGGACTTAAAGCCATAGTTTCTAGCAAAACAATCACAGAAATGCAAGAAGTCCATTAAACTCTCCTGTGATCCTTCCCAGACAAAAAATACGTTGTCAATGAAACGTAACCTTCAGTAACTTTGTCGCAAAATTTGTCATAAAGACATTAGCGAAATTAACTGCCATGGGGGTACTCATGGCGCAACCCTTCGTCTGGTGGTAGAATCTTTGTCTAAACTGCATTGTGTTACTTTCTAACACAAACCTCAATAATCTACAGAGCAAATTTGTTGGAACGCTTTTATTTGACCGCTTTTCAAAGGCATCCCTGCATGCTTCTACCCCTTCATTGTGGTCAATATTAGGATATAAGGAAGAAACATCCATGGTTACCAAAAAACAGTTCTCAACACGGCCTCGGCAATTAAAAAAGTTATTGATTTTAGATACAAAATCAAAATAATAATAATAATAATACTAATAATAATAATAATACTAACAATAATAATAATAATGATGATAATAATAATAGTAATACTGCTACTAATACTACTAACAATAATAATAATAGTAATGATAGTAATAATAATAATCCCAGCAATGGTTGAGAAGCTCAGGACTCAAAGCAGAGACTGAAGGATTTTTAATTGCTGCACAAGACCAAAGTCTCCCCACCAGAAATTACCAAAAACACATAATGAAAAGAAACTTAACAAGTAACTGTAGAATATGTGGAGATCGACAAGAAACAATAAATCATATTTTATCTGGCTGCCCAGTCCTGGCTAAGATGGAATATATTCACAGACACGACAAAGCTGGGACCTATATACACTGCAATCTATGCCAACACTATGGAATAACAACAGAAAAAAGATGGTATAAACA
>NW_026327238.1:0-557 GCF_001194135.2 Octopus bimaculoides
AAAACAAGTCTTTAGTTAATTGGATACGAATCGCTTCATGGTTAAGCGAAAGAAAATTTCTGGACTGAAGATTGGACTGAAGATTGGAATAGAGAAATTTTCTTTCGCTTAACCATGAAACGATTCGTATCCAATTAACTAAAGACTTGTTTTGTTTATGCTTTTCCCTCTGGTTTTTTGTTCTATGTGTGCCATAAATATCGCCATCCGTTTAGAGAAAAATTTGTAGTTTAGAATCAGTAGTCCTTTGACTGCTATTTCTAAATTTTCAGTATGTTGGAGAAGCAACTCAATGCTAATCCCTGTATATTTATGATACATATATATATATATATATATGTACATGTCTGTATATACATACACACCCACTGATATATATGTATATACATATATATATATATATATATACATATGTGTGTATATGTATGCATATACATATATATATTTATTTATATTAATGACAGGTGAGAACGTCTTTTATGTTTCGAGCCTACGCTCTTCGACAGAAAGGAACACGAGGAAATAAACAGAGATGATATATGTATATATATATATAT
>NW_026327239.1:0-448 GCF_001194135.2 Octopus bimaculoides
TATACATATATATATATATATATGTATATATATATATATATACAAATATACATATATATAATATTCCAGTTGACATCGAATGGTAAAGAATTAAATAAATGGAATATAGATCCGCCGTGTTGTGAGTCTCAACATTTTTAAACATACAAATTTGAAACCTTGGAAATATATATATGCATACATGTATATATATATACATACATGTATATATATATACATTTATGTATATATATATGTGTGTGTGTGTGTATGTGTGTACATCGTGGAGCGAAAAGATGCGGAACATCAAGAACGGACACACACACAGACCACCGATGTCCATGTGTGGAGAGTGACCATTGCATTGCACACCCGCAAAAAAATCGACTCCAGTTCAGAGCAAAGTGGAAAAGCACGGGCTTAAGTCATTTTTACCAGCAACTGGTAGGTTGGTCAGAGTTACCTCCCT
>NW_026327240.1:0-271 GCF_001194135.2 Octopus bimaculoides
TATTAAAATACATAACATAGAGCAATAGAAATTGGGATAATATCTTACAGTTGTTTCAGCCAAGAGGCAATAATACCTCATTCTACTTTTATCCTTCCAGTGAACTGAAGTAATTAGTAGATGAAATTGAGGTACTTGGGTGTTTCTCTAGGCTTTGTCAGAGATTTTAGAAAGTTCATAAGGTTAGAGTGCTTTGGAAATTACTTGATACAGTTATGATGTTTGGAGAGAAGATTTTTTCTCAAAGAGTTAAAATTGAGAAAAGAACCTT
>NW_026327241.1:3940-4607 GCF_001194135.2 Octopus bimaculoides
TATATATATATATATATAGATATAGATATATATGTGTGTGTGTGTGTGTGTGTGTGTGTGTGTGTGTGTGTGTGTATGTATGTATATGCATACATAGATACAAATATATATATGCACATACACATATATATATATATGTATATGTATGTATGTATGTATGCATGTATGTACGTATGTATGTATGTGTGTGTGTGTATGCATGTATGCATAATGCACGTATTACCTATCGATCTTTCGATATCTCTGTCTAATTAACCATATATCTATTAATTATCCAATCAATCGATTCGTTAAATATTTAACCAATAAGCTCACACTTTGCTTTTCGCCTATTCCTTCCCCTCCCGCTCTTTCTCTCTCTCTCTCTCTCTCTCTCTCTCTGTTTGTACGGAACCAACCATTCATTCACCGATCGAGCAAGCCATCTACCTATCGATCAATCTAACCATTTATTTTACCCATTCATTCATCCAACTACCTCTACCTACCTACCTACCTACCTACCTACCTACCTACCTACCTACCTACCTACTTACCTACCTACCTACCTACCTACCTACCAGCTTGCCTCCCTACGTGCCGACTTACAGACGTACCTGTCTATCTATCCATCTAATTATATATAACTATCTATCTATCTATCTATCTATCTATCTATCTATCTATC
>NW_026327242.1:0-423 GCF_001194135.2 Octopus bimaculoides
TATATAAATATATATATATATACATACAGATATACATTTACATATACATACATATATATATATACATATATCAAAATTGACTATAACAGAAGACAGAAAACAATAAAGACATTGTTGTATATATTATTTCACGATTAAATTATTGTAGTCTGTTCTATAAAGCTATAGATATCCAATGATTGTGTGATCAACAATTGCAATATAGACTAAATTCAGAATTCTTAATCGTTGTGTTTATTTAATTTGATCGTTGCCATTCAATATCTGACCTCATCTAGAAACGATTGAAATATATTTTATGTATTCAAAACACAATGAGCTGTTGTTAACATATCATAAAATCACACACACACAGGCAAATAACACACAATTCCATATACACATCCTCACTTTCTTACGGACAGGGTAATATACATATATATA
>NW_026327243.1:0-1217 GCF_001194135.2 Octopus bimaculoides
ACCATCTTGAATGGACCGGCCGCTGGTCAAGATGTTCTTATAACTCCAATCTCTCTCCATCCTTTCCCTCCGATGCGATCTATAAGTTTAAGCGGTTTTAATTTCCTATCAATCTCTCCTTTGCAATGGCAATAAATAAGGCACAGGGCCAATCATTGCAAATGGTTGGTCTAAATCTCACAGAGATTAAATCTCCCGCGGTCAACATTAAGTTGGATGCTCCCGTGTTGGCAGGCCACAAAGTCTATATATTTGTGCATCAGAAGGGAAAACGAGAAACGTTGCCTACAATGAAGCGCTCCATTGAAAAGACGGCATTTCTTCATATCTTCCAAATCACCCCAGTCATCTGCCGCCTCAAAAGCTTCGTACTTGCCATGCCACACAACTTCCCTCATTCACTCTATCTCTCTTTCTCAACCTCTTTCTCTCTCACATACATACACTCACGCACACACACGCGCAACACACACGCGCACACACACGCGCACACACACGCACATCCATTTCATATATCTTTCAATTTCTGCTCTCTGCAAATAATTTTTTTACGGATACAACCGCTTACAAAAACTGGGATTAATGTATAATTTCTTTCTATGTTTATAATTAAATAAATATTTTAATGATTATACAGATATCCAATAGAATAAATCTCCGAAACAGACTACGTACAAATTCTTTCTTCACAACTCCTGAAGCGATTTTCTGACAGGGAGGATGATGAAATCTTCATACAGCTAGAGGCTCCAATCGAAACAGGGGACCCGAAATGATAAGGTTGAGAAACGCAATTATAGATTATGCCTAACCGAAAATGATCACAGCCGCATCATCCAAACAGGCCGGGTGAAACCAGGTTTAGCTGCTAGTATATATATATATATATGTGTGTGTGTGTGTGTGTGTGTGTGTGTGTGTGTGTGTATCTCTGTCCTTGGTTTATCACTCATAACCCCACCACCTATATACTACACACACGCATTCCTTCCTACTCACTAGACCTTTTAACCTCATCCCCCTATTCCTCCTTCACTCTATATGCTCATCCCCTCTACCATGTTAAGACCTACTGACCATAAATATATCGCTACCATCCTCCGCCTCTATATCTCCTCTATCCCCTTTCACATTCTATCTTCTTGACTTGACCTAATTAACGCTAATTTTTCACTTGACTTGGACATTCTTCAAGTAAACAAGCAAAAATCTATCGC
>NW_026327244.1:0-325 GCF_001194135.2 Octopus bimaculoides
ATGACCACGAGTCCGCTGCCCTAACCACTGGGCCATTGCGCCTCCACGTAGAAACCATGACAAAGCAGACATTGGAGTTTGGTACAGCCCACTGACTCATTTGTTTCTATCAAATTGTTCAACCATACCAGCATAGAAATAGGAGCATTAGCTGATGATGATATATGATAGTGATAACTGTGTTGATAGGTAGAGTGCTTGGGTCAATGAAATCAACTAGCTATGGTAATAAGTATATATGTGTGATGCCCTGACAAGATTCAATGCTTATAAAAAATTCTACCTCAATAATTCAAGATAGAGCAACTAATGTTTCATTACCAAC
>NW_026327245.1:0-442 GCF_001194135.2 Octopus bimaculoides
CCTATTATATATAATATATATATATATATATATATATAGGGATAAAAATCCAAATATATATATATATTTAATACACGACTTCTTCCATTTCAGCGACTGATGTGGTTCTCATTCAGGGCCAAGTGAGGAACTTTTGTCCAGCTCCGAATGGCTTCTTCGAAGATTTTAACGACCCGACCTGCCGTCGATTTCTGCAATGTCAAAACACGGTAGCGACTGTGAGACGGTGCAGACGGAACAACAATGTCTTCAATCCGGTGTTACATCGTTGTTCACCTGGTAATCAACAGACATGCAATTTATTTAGAGGCATCAACAACAACAACAACAACAATGCGAATGGGAACTTCGGTCCCTGGAATACTGCAAATGGTGCAAATGGAGCAATTGGTGGCGCTGGTGCTGCTGGAGTGAATCCTGCAAATCCATGGAACAACAACAA
>NW_026327246.1:0-384 GCF_001194135.2 Octopus bimaculoides
ATTAAAGAACGGCAGTAAGCCAACATGTCGTGTATGTCAACAACAAAATGGAACAATTGATCATGTTGACTCTATGTGCAGTCTTCTTGCACCTACAAAGTATCTCAACAGGCATGGTAGAGCAGCACAATATATTCACTGGGTAATTTGCGAAGATGATAAAAACTGGCGGGAACACAAACCACCTCCAGTGCTTGAAAATGACCAAATCTCACTTCTTTGGAACTTCACCATTCGAGTTGAGAGGAAGATAGGTGCGAATAGGCCAATCATTATATTGAAAAACTTCAGTCAAAAATCATGCCTCCTTGTCGATATGACGGTCCCGATCGATATAAATGTATCTGTCAAGACCTACCAAAAGCTGAGCAATTATAAAGATCT
>NW_026327248.1:0-204 GCF_001194135.2 Octopus bimaculoides
GATAAAAGGAAGAACGGAACGAAAGAGAGCAAAGATAGGCAGAAAGGAGGAAAGAATGAATGAATGAGTGAATGAGCGAATGAATGAATGAATGAATGAATGAATGAACGAATGACTGAATGAATGAAAGATAAAAGGAAGAACGGAACGAAAAAAAGCAAAGATAGGCAGAAAGGAGGGAAAATAGAAGGAAAGAATGAATAA
>NW_026327249.1:0-545 GCF_001194135.2 Octopus bimaculoides
ATAGATAGATAGATAGATAGATAGATAGATAGATAGATAGATATACTGTATGTATAATATTAAGTGTGTTTTAGAATGTACGGCTATTTACGAAGTGCAAAAAGAGAGCAATGCGAAAAAATACAGAGTAGAGAAACTTGAAAACGCAAATCTTTGGCAGTCAAACAGATTCCCGAACGCATAAATGAAAACATTCACTCAAAATAATTGAATCACATATATTTATACGCATCAACATAAATCATGCATGTACAGGCTTGAAGATTCTCCAAGGCTATAAAGAATATAACCAAACATACACAAAAAATATAGAAGAAATATAAAACTATAAAGAAATACATATAAAATTACATATTTCTCCTATATTTTTTATGTATGTTTGGTTTTATTCTCTATACTCTTGGAGTATCTTCAGGCCTGTACATAAATGATTAATGTTGATGTGTATAGATATATACTATTCAACTATTTTGATTGAATGTTTTCATTTATGCGTTCGGGAATCTATGTGACTGCCAAAGATTTGCGTTTTATACATATATATG
>NW_026327250.1:0-291 GCF_001194135.2 Octopus bimaculoides
ACTGCTGCTACCAAAACCGTTACAATGGCTTGCACCACCATCACCACCAGTAAACTCCATAGTTACTACTACTACTACTACTACTACTACCACTGTAAATATTACCATCACAACCACTACTGCTATTACCACCACCATGAACTCTACTGCCATTTCGACCATTACAACTGCTTGCACTCCAGTATCACTACTACTACTACTACTAATACTACTATTACTACTGTTGCTACTGCTACTACTGCTACAACAACTACTACTACTACAACAACTACTACTACTACTACTACTACT
>NW_026327251.1:0-245 GCF_001194135.2 Octopus bimaculoides
TGAATATGAGTGTGTATGTGTCTGTGAGTATGTGTGTTTGTGCATTTGTTATGTACGTTAGACCTCAGAGAGTTAAACACACACACACATCTACACATACATACACATGTGTAGATGAATGTATGTGTCTGGAGTGTGTGTGTTTGCGTGTTTGTTACCTATGTTAAGCCTTAGAGAACTAAATGCACACATCTTCACATACATATACATATGTGATGACTGACAAGTATATGTGTGTGAGTGTA
>NW_026327252.1:0-390 GCF_001194135.2 Octopus bimaculoides
GTCAGATCATTGATGTAGCCATACCAAATGACATGAATTTTGTGAGTAAATAGGTTGAAAAAATCACCAAGTACTGCGAATTGAAAGTGGAAATGGTAAGACTGTATAGAATGCGTGATTGTAATGTAGAAGTGATACCAGTGGTGATCGGAGCGTTGGGCTTAATCTCATTGAAACATGAAGACTTCTTTAGGCAACTGGAAATCCCATGCAAGATTGATGTCTTGCAAAAAGCAGCCTTATTGGGCACAACGCACATCTTAATGAAAGTATTATGTGTCTGAAGTCCTTGTTGTGACTTAATAGATGATTAAAGACACCGATTCATTTTTACCTACATTGTGTAAAGAAACAATAATAATAATAATAATAATAATAATAATAATAATA
>NW_026327253.1:0-318 GCF_001194135.2 Octopus bimaculoides
TATATATACATACATACATACATACACACACATACAAACGGGGAGAGAATTGCAAGTAACTTGTATACATACAAAGGCGTGCAACATTTTGTAACATATGAGCGTATGTGTGATTATGCGTGCGTGTGCATACAATATATATGCATGAGATTATATGTAAATATTCATTCTAGGAATGTCAAATGACGAAGTTTGGAATGCTTCAAAATTCCTCACCCTACCACTACTCGGGTGGATTTAGTGAATGCTAGACAATATATTTATTCTTTCTTGTTTGTTTAATGTAAATCTGTTGTTAGATAGCCCTATGCAACAATC
>NW_026327254.1:0-213 GCF_001194135.2 Octopus bimaculoides
CGCATGTCCTCGGCAGTCACGGCCCATGTTTCACTGCCATGTAGCATGGCCATTCGTACACATGCGTCATACAGTCTGCCTTTTACTCTGAGCAGCAGCAGCAGAGCTCTCTGAACTTTGCCCAGGCTATTCTTATTCTAGCATCTACACTTTCAGCGCATCTACCCCCACTACTAACTTGGTCACCCAGATATCAGAAGCTATCAACTACGT
>NW_026327255.1:0-1575 GCF_001194135.2 Octopus bimaculoides
ACGTTAATTTCACGAGCAGGCTGTTCCGTTGATCGGATCAACTGGAACGTACTGTCTAATGGTATACACATATTCGCTCGTACGGTGGCACATATACTCGCACACGCACGCACGCACACTTAAATCATTTGAGCTACTGGTAGAGACTAAAAGAACTGAAGCGATACTCTCTAAAATGAAGGTACGAAGACGAAGAATATTATGGAATGTCTAGCACTCAATTTTATATTCTTTTCTACTCTAGGCACAAGGCCCGAAATTTTTTGGGAGGGAACCAGTTGAATAGATCGACCCCAGTATGCAATTGGTACTTAATTTATCGACCTCCGAAAGGATGGAAGGCAAAGTCGACCTCAAAACGTAAAAACAGACGAAATACTGCTAAGCATTTCGTCCGGCGTGCTAACGTTTCTTATTTCTAATAACGAGGCATATAAGCCCTCGACAGAAAAAAACAGGCTTTTCTATCCACGTGGTAGCACACTTAGTCGCGTTAACAAAGGGATGTGGTTTCGTGTCCCGTTATGTCCCGCTTGTACGGTGATCGCCATAAACTTTAAACTTATACAAAATATACCATTATTATTATTTGCACACACACACTCATATATATACATATACACAAAGCGATACACATATTCATTGATATGCGCAGTTCTATAGCAACAGATATTCTCTCTTGCTATATTTAGATGCAATTTAAGAGCAAACTAAACCGAGCAATGCAAGTCTTCTTCTTAGATAGCAAAAAAAAAAAAAGAAAAGTATTATCACAAAATAACAACTTAAAATAATAAGAAAGTTTATCTGACAGGAGAAAATACATAAATAATATCTAAAGAATAAGAACAATTAAAATAGAAGGTGTTTGTAGATATATATATATATATATACATATATGTCGTTTTTAAGTTAATTCTGCACTTTAAGTCTTTTAGTATATATATCACTGATAAGGCCTCCGTGTTGGCTTCCTTGTGCGTTGGTGTTTTCTATTTTACTTAAACTAACAATTAGATAAGCGGGAAATATTAATAATTTTTGTATACTTTGAAAGATATAAGAGAAAAAAACAACAACAAAAAGAAGCGGAAAAAAATATCAACTCCATATTGCATTTATTTATTATTATTTTTTTTGCAAGCAGATAAATATTCACAACACACGACCAAGATAGAAAAGACTACAAGCAGGGCCGAATGGACAAAACTTGGGAAAAGACGCTGTATTTAAGCAGTCCCTATCTTTAACAGCAATAATAACTACGATGACGGCAACAATAACTACCACAACAACAATAACAGCAGCAGCAGCAGCAGCAATGACTGTGACAATCACGTGGATAGAGATAAGTTTTATCGCACCATTTGACATTTTCAGTGGAGGATCCAACAAGGAAAAATGGCGTTTATCAAAGATTTAGTAACGCCATATGAATTTTGTCAAACCACCGATGGCATAAGCTGTGACCTTTATCATATCACAGCCAAAGTATAGATGCATAAAAACGCACAAGCGCCAAGGTGTATATATATATATATATATATATATATATATATATATATATATATATAT
>NW_026327255.1:2511-2927 GCF_001194135.2 Octopus bimaculoides
GAGAGAGAGAGAGAGAGAGAGAGAGAGAGTTATTAATATTTCTAAGTCTCTCTAAAGGAGACTATATATACACATTCATATATCTATATATATAAAACTCATCAAACAGGAAAAAGATCCCATTGTCTAAAAACTGATCAATGAGGAAAAGGACCCAAGGTATATTACGACACAACTTCTTTTCCTCAACAGGCCCTACCCTGTTTAACATTGTCCCAAAACTGATGAAAGAGGAAAAGGTTACCATCACCTTTAAACGGAGTCTGGACAAATTTCTTCAAGGAATACCAGATAAGCCACATATACCTACAAGATCTCAACAAGAACTCACTACTTGAATGGACCATAAAACCACCAATTTTGACCTAAAAAGGATTTAGATAATCCTATCAGGTGATGCTATTAAGTTAGACATG
>NW_026327256.1:0-628 GCF_001194135.2 Octopus bimaculoides
TGACCATGAAGTGCAACAACGGCTTTGTCTGCTTACATGACCATGAAATGGGTCCTACAAGACTAATTTGGATGCTTCAACTCAGAGTGGTTCTCGCAGTGAACAGATAATCGTGGCCGCCTTTGTCTGGTCTTCTCGCTAACTTTCGGCTGGTCCCCGTAAAGGTGTTCGTTTATCATATATTGCTGCCATTTAACATTTAGGGCCATTTGTAGTATCCTTGTGTTGCATCCATGTAGCCCGTTTGATAATTTCTTTGTAAGTGTCCATGTTTCACGGCCATATAACAGCACTGCTTTGACAGTTGCAACGAACAGCTTGATTATGATTCACCTGGACAATTTGGAGTTCCAGACATTCATTAGTTTGTGACAGGCTCTCCATGTTTGTGCTTTCCTGAGCTTGATGTCTACTTCAGAACTGCTCATTCAACCATCTAAGTACTTGTAGTCTTCTGCAACATTCAATTTGAAACTACTCAAAGCAAACACTTCAGCATCCCTTGATTGGTTCAAAGACATGTATTTGGTTTTCTTTACATTTGTGTGCAGACCGGATTTGGCAGCTGATGTTTCTACTCTGCTGAGCAGCTGTTGTGCTTGATCTTTTTCATCAGATAGATGTGCTA
>NW_026327256.1:3273-4255 GCF_001194135.2 Octopus bimaculoides
CATTTACTGCCCTCTCACTTTCATACAAAATTTCTCCGTGGGTCATTCTTAATTGTGTTTTCACCTTGGCAGTTGTTTGTGTATTCAGGCTATATTGTTAAGAATATCTTCTTCGAAAATATAATTTTATGAATCTTGGCCATTCTACCAGGGACATACATAATGCATGTAGCTAGCATCATGGATATAAATTGCTTCCGTTTTATATCATTGATTTTCATATTACATAACTTATTTCATCTTGTGGAGTTCTTTATCAACTGGTTTTCTGTTCCTCTTGAGAAAATGCAGGCTCGATTGTGTTGGAATACCTCTTGACACGTGTCGACCTAACTGGTTCGTTTAGATCGTACCCTGTTACTTCACTTATATTTTGTCACTTCCGCATTGTCGATGCTTTTTGTAATATATTTGTTTTACCGTTATATGTATATTTGTTTCCTGAAAAGAATGCAATCGGATATTCTAGTCGTTAACGGCCGTAGTGTGACGTTCTGCTAGAGAATGTTTACAAAGAGAAATAATAAAATCACCAAAACGAAAATCATTCATAGGCTGAGTCGCTATTGTCAATAGAGCGACGAACAAAATATCCTTTACGGAATAGGGGTTGAGTACCTTTATGTTCACAGTTCAAATATTAGAAGCTATGTTTGCTACTCATCATACTGGGATCAAATACCAGTGAAGTTACTTTGGTTGATTTTACTGACTCCACCTCTCCAACCTAGGTACCGATTAAGTTGACTACCTCTCCCCGACCCACCATCATCAGGAATATTTGACCTTCTGCCAACGTAATTAATCCTTATAAATTCTTCTTTTCTCAATATCGCCATCATTATCTCCATCGTCGTTGTCGTAAAAGTACTATTTTTTCTGTTAGCCTTATAACTTATACAAGGGAATCATATGTATTCTGAGGTCAAGAAACAACCCTTTCAACAGTGTTTCATTTAGTTACGTCGTGGCGGCTAGCTGG
>NW_026327256.1:4357-4678 GCF_001194135.2 Octopus bimaculoides
CGTTCGAAGTTCAAATTCTGCCGAGCTCGACTTTGCTTTTCATCCATTCAAGATCGATAAATTTAGTACCAGCCGATTACTGAGAGTTGATGTAATCGACGACCTCCTTCTTCCACATTTTCAGGTCTTGTGCCTGTAGTAGGAAGGGTTATTTAATGGCGATAGGAATAGAAAGAGTAATTACTGACATTTTCCCTCCTTTATGTGTAATAATCCATTCAACTCACTACAACCTCCGTTCTGCAGAGGCCGCGTTCTTTTCTCTCTCTGTCTCTAAGTATTCTCTTATTTGCTCACTGCAACACAGAACATCCTTATCTC
>NW_026327256.1:7235-7468 GCF_001194135.2 Octopus bimaculoides
TGAACTTGTTACTGCTGCAGATGCCTCAGAAGTAAGATATATGCGTAGCGGAAGCTATTTTCTAACAGAAAGATAAATACAAACCAACCTGGAAGTATCTAGGTTCGATGCACTAACGTTTGATTGATTTTGTTCTTGATGTGTGAAGGGTCCACAGGGAACTGAATACTGAACTGTCAATCATCTGGTGCATATAATCTATATAATAATCTGCTCGTTCGTTCGCCCGTTAT
>NW_026327257.1:0-293 GCF_001194135.2 Octopus bimaculoides
CCCCCAAAACTCGCAGTCCCATTTTACTCTTCTTCTATACGTTTTCCTATCGTTCTCACTTATCAGTTATATATTCGACTAGATCCTCCCTAGTAACTACACTACGGAGGTTCTCGTAACGAAACATTTCTTGTGACCTAGTAATTAATTTAGGAAACAATCTATACAGTTTTTCTATTCTTTCGTCCTCCAACAGCACAGCTATCAAATCTGGTGACTCCGAGTTCAATTTCACTCTAATCAGCCCTTCCATTTTTAACAACTTCTTTTCCAATTCATTATTCTTTTTTATG
>NW_026327257.1:419-543 GCF_001194135.2 Octopus bimaculoides
TCTTTTTCCCCATTTGTTGTTGTCTCCAGCCCTGTTGTTCGAGACTCTCTCTTCCGTTTCGTCCACCAATGTTGTTGTTTTTTTCGCCTTTCCTGCTTTCCTCTTTTTGGGGGTTTTGGGTGGT
>NW_026327257.1:553-1192 GCF_001194135.2 Octopus bimaculoides
TTTTTTCGCCTTTCCTGCTTTCCTCTTTTTGGGGGTTTTGGGTGGTGACTCCACCCTCAACCTTTTCCTGTCAACCGCAGCTTCCTCTTCCCTTTCTTCTACCTCCTCCTCCACCTCTAACATATTGGGGGTCTCCCCTCCACCACAACTCTTAGTTGTGTTTCATCGGGGAGCGCCACTTCCTCTGTGATGTTGTGTAGATCCAGTAGGGATACGTGGATTAGGACTTCAAATCCAAATCCCCAACAGTTAATCTCTTTCGTCCTCTCCGCCTTCACAACTTCCACCTCCTCCTTACAATTGAAAATGATGGCTGTCACCAGCCATTCCTCATTGATCTCTGGGAGCACTCTGCCTATTTTTACTCTCGCGGCACGTCTCCCGCAGTAAGTTGGCAAGAGTGCCCACTTTGCAACTCTTAAGGCCACCGTGGACTGCCTTTTCGCATCTTCCTCATTTCTGAAACGCACCTCTACTGTTTCGGATTTTCTTCCTCTAAAATAAAAAGTTGTCATATTTTTTACTTGGCAAAGACACTCCTCTAATTCTTCCGTCGTTGCTATTTCATTTTTTCCTCTTTCCACATTCAGGGTTCTGTACACTATAATTCGTTTCTCTGCTCGTTGCGTCTCCTCTTTA
>NW_026327257.1:1265-1611 GCF_001194135.2 Octopus bimaculoides
TATTTTAATTTCCGTCATTTCCATAGCGTTGGCAGACAGGCGTTTGCCTGCAGCCGCAGCGTAACTCGGTGTATTCATACCCAGCTCTGGGTATTACAACAATTTACAAAAATATTCAACAAGGTTCAACAATAACAATAATCTTCAACAATATTCTTTAACAGCAACAACAAAAATTCCGACTCACCGCAACGCTCTCTACAGCCAAAGTCAAAAACGCAAATCTCAATCTACCGTTAGTCCTCTACTCCTTTTCTTTATTTGGCACTACGGCCATGCCACAGAGGGGGACACTACAAGGACAGACAACACCACAATGGGGACACAAAACATAAACCGAATGACA
>NW_026327257.1:1621-1759 GCF_001194135.2 Octopus bimaculoides
GATGTTATATAAGGAAGAAATGAAATGGCTGCATGGGCCCCATAACCATGCAGCACCATTTGAATCGTTTATATAAACTATTTTCCATCGTTCACTTTTTCTGTGTTATTCTTAATTATCTGTTTTCTCTCTCTTTTT
>NW_026327257.1:1840-2106 GCF_001194135.2 Octopus bimaculoides
AACGGCTCCAAGTCCCTGAGTTCGATCACTGGTGGCAGCTCGTCGAACATGACCGCTACTCCGGGTGGATCAGTTTTATCTCCGCACATGTCTTTTAGTTTTTCGTACGTGTACCTATCGACCACAATGGCCTTCCCATTTTCAGAGTAGACATCTGTTGGTAGCTTAATTCTTATAATATGTTTGAATTTTAGAATTTTCTTCTCTGTCTCCTTGTTTTTTGAGTAAGTTACAAAATTCCAATTGTTTTTCCATCTTCTTGATTT
>NW_026327257.1:3535-3647 GCF_001194135.2 Octopus bimaculoides
TATTTATAAGTCTTGGTCGAGCCTACTTCTTCGCTTGGGGGCGTCGACACAACAGATTCAAAACTACGCTTCTTACTATTATTTCGTTTTATGCTTACCTACAATAGCCACA
>NW_026327257.1:3657-3817 GCF_001194135.2 Octopus bimaculoides
CTACGCTTCTTACTATTATTTCGTTTTATGCTTACCTACAATAGCCACATGACTTTACTGGTCACGCAACCTGTTAGAAATAGCAACCAATTCCCTCCCAAAGTGTGATGAATGCTAAAGCACTTCTACCAGCTCAAATGTATTTTTATCGACTTTCATT
>NW_026327257.1:3827-5647 GCF_001194135.2 Octopus bimaculoides
ATGCTAAAGCACTTCTACCAGCTCAAATGTATTTTTATCGACTTTCATTTCCAGATCATGGCTGGTCACTTATTTAGACAAAACCCAAACATGTATATGATAACAATTTTCATTCAATATTTTATTTTTCATATTTCCCTATATTTTAATTTTTAGATGAAAGCTTGAAATTTCGATTTAAATAAGAAACTGCCAGTGTTTTCTCTTTGTAGCTACATGTTAATTTTAATAAATACCCTAAAATATCTGACAAATATAATAGTTTGTATAACGTGTCTTTTATGTGAACTAAATCAGCCAAATCTGAATTTTATCCCAACAGAAATGTTATGGTTTATTTTTTAAAACTTCTGTCCGTTGTGTCAATGCTCATCCATTTCAGAGTCATCACACCTCTGTTCTCAATAAAAGTTTGCTGAAATTGGATCCCATTTTGTCACAGAAGAGGCAACTATGGAGTGCAAGAATGTTATGTTAGTAACTTTAGCTCTTTCTTGTAACACTGCATTCAGATCTGCAGAAATGTTCCGCGACACAAACGACTCTCACTGAATCATGCAAAGAGTGAAAGAAGTAAGTATTTCATTCTGTCTCTGGTGTGAATGGGGTTTTCTGGAGGTTGCTTCTGTGAATTGAAAGATTCTGATATACTTTCAAAACAACCGTATATGATTAATGCTCTAAAACGGAGTCAAAAGGTTTTGAATTTTTGTAGTGTTCATACTTTCAGACAAAACAATTCTTAGAAATTACGTGAACAGTTATTCTTTCAATATTTCTCAAAGTCAATCCATTATATTTCCCCATTTTCATGTGAAATTATGTCGTTCTGAGAGGATGACTTATTTATGAATGCATGATACTCCTTGAGGTTTGTGACTCTCCTCAGTTACATCATCATCATCATCATCATCATTTTCTCTGGTATTATTCTTTGATTGATTTGACCAATTATGGTAAATATATTTTGTCGTTAATTAAAATATGCCAATTACTGTCACAATCTTTAAGCAAAACATGATGAAGATCTCACTCACCAAAGGAATTGATTTGAGTCGTCACAGTTGAAAGTTATACATTATAGTTTTATAGAATCTGTAAAAGATTTATATTTTCTCAGGTTTTCACACTTGGCCCTTCTAGAAATAAATTTACTGCAACAAATTAAATTCGATACTAACTATGTTTCTCTTAGTATTCATAAAAAGTAACTTGTTTTATAGAACTTTCAGGAAGAAAGATCATGTTTATATTTTTCTTGTGTTTTTACATCACAGAAAATGTTTGAATATAATTTCGCTTCCAGTTTTTGGAACTAAAAATCAGTCAGATATTATTTGAAATATTTTTATACATTTATACAGAATTTAACACCAAATAATTTGTTTTCATACCAATATGTACCCTGCGAGTAAGCGAAAGCAAAATAGTGTGGTCAATCGTCGTGGTTTGTTTGTCTGTGTGTTAGAAGCAATAACTGGGAAGCAGCTGAACAGATTTTCACCGAGTTTGGCAGAAATACTCAGTGGGTAACTGACTAAAACTGAATAAAATTTGGTTTGATTATCTGCAAAACTGACGGATGTGTGAATCAAAATGTTTTGACTGTGCAAATGTTTTGCGAAAGAAATTATGAACGCAGGTTATGGATCGTTGTGTCATGTTCTCAGCACAAGAAGCTATTAGCAGCACATAAAAACAGGTATTATGTCTACTAAATACTATTTATCACTCACCAGATGGGACACGGAACAGTATACAATATATATATGTGTCTGCGTATGCGTGTGTGCGTGTGTGTATGTATGTATGTATGTATG
>NW_026327257.1:5657-5799 GCF_001194135.2 Octopus bimaculoides
GTGTGTGTGTGTGTGTGTGTGTATGATTTGAATCGACCTTGTCTTCATGTGTACAGATCATGGTGTATCTAAATACATAGACACGTGTAGGTACATACATACATAAATACATACATAGATATGCGACTCTGTGTGTGTGTGT
>NW_026327257.1:5832-6109 GCF_001194135.2 Octopus bimaculoides
TGTTCAGTGATGGATTCGAGAGTTTCGTTTATTTATGAGTTGATTTCTTATTTTCACCGGAGTATAGATACTTATAATGGTGATACTTAAAAACAAATTTCCCGATAAGCATGTAGCCATATTATTTATATCCTGCAGTTGACTACAGTACGTTGAATTCGCCTGCCTTCATTGAAAAACGTTGAAAACACTTCTCAAATTCTATGCAATAGTTTCTATACTTATTTCATTTTGTTCACTTTCCTTTTCACAACCGTGATTTTTATTTGAATAACCA
>NW_026327257.1:6119-6500 GCF_001194135.2 Octopus bimaculoides
ATTTTGTTCACTTTCCTTTTCACAACCGTGATTTTTATTTGAATAACCATTTACTTAGTCATTTGCAAATTTTACTTTTATGGTTTGGCATAGACATCGATCAAATCCACTTTTAGCCGCCATCTTCTTAGTCTTCTAAATCTCTTTTAGGCAAACAATTACAAAGCTTAAGTTAGTTCAATTAAAAAAGTATGTCTGCGCAACGCATTGTAAGCCACACTATAATTTGAGAAAACCTTTATCTGCGCGCAGGGTATGCATCACCCCTGAAATGCCTTTTTTCTTTTCCCTTTCAATAGCAATTTCTAATAAAATATCCGAAATAAATTTGAGACAATTTAAATAGTTTAGTATTTAATTTCAGAACAACCAGGTTTGTCA
>NW_026327257.1:6510-6624 GCF_001194135.2 Octopus bimaculoides
GACAATTTAAATAGTTTAGTATTTAATTTCAGAACAACCAGGTTTGTCAACTCCTATCATAAAAGAATCCTACAACCAGTGGATAATGGCTATGAGTCTTACAATCTTGTTTCA
>NW_026327257.1:6634-6742 GCF_001194135.2 Octopus bimaculoides
AATCCTACAACCAGTGGATAATGGCTATGAGTCTTACAATCTTGTTTCATTAAATTATGTATGGTAGAGCTTTCTGTCACATCCCATAATTTTATAGACAAAGGAAGT
>NW_026327257.1:6752-7563 GCF_001194135.2 Octopus bimaculoides
TATGGTAGAGCTTTCTGTCACATCCCATAATTTTATAGACAAAGGAAGTCCTTCAAGGAAGGTTCATGGTGTTTTACTTATTTAAAATGTTTTCTACGTCTATGGTGCAAAAAGTCTTGAAATCAAAATGAAAATTAAGATGCGATAACAACCGAGTAGTATGAAGTTAAATATTGTCAGGCAAAATAGTACTTTTCCATTATCTGTGATTATTTGAAGTTATTCCGATACTGTGGAGTCAGTGTGTCTTTTCCTCAATCACATGGAATTGGTGTAACAAATGCCGTGAATTTGGTAGCTAGTAAATAACGAGCATCTTAAAGCTAGGATATAAAACAAAATGATTCTAAATTGTACTCTCACAACCCTACGAATTTTTATACAAGCATCCCCACTTTAAACCGGCCTTAAACCATAACAGAACAAAGAGAGATATCCTTAGATAAATAATATATCATATAGAAATACTATCTCTATGTGATATATATCAAGAGAAAAAACATCAATGTATGCATACCAGACATTTTATTCTAAGCTATAAATGAAGGGAGATAACTCTAAATTTGGCAGAAGATATTAAAACTGTTTAAATAACAATGGACGTGTTTAGGAAGGGGATTAGATATACAACAACAACAACAACAACAAACGAACTTTGAAAGTTTATCTTTATTTCAAAAGTTAATTTCTAACAAAGGAGCCAAACCAGTGAAGCGTATCTCTTATGTGGGAGATAGATCTGCTAGAATTAGTAGCTAAATCCACTGCACTCTACACCTCATTATTGTAAAGAAGGACACATAGGAGAATG
>NW_026327257.1:7573-7744 GCF_001194135.2 Octopus bimaculoides
TTATGGGTTCTCTATACTTTGATCAAAGGTATCTCTTTGGTCAGCATTCACCTGGGAGTAAACAACAGCAACATTTACACAGAAATTCACCGTTCCTTTAATGAGAGATATCCAAGTGCAGCAAAGCACTCAGCATCTTGCAAAGCTTTTATGAGTGTCTCAAACGTACGT
>NW_026327258.1:0-232 GCF_001194135.2 Octopus bimaculoides
AGACAAATAAACAGACAAACCGATAGATAGACAGAAAAACAGATAAATAGGGAGATCGTCTTAGTTCTCTGACTGTATTGCCATCCATTTATGATTTGCTTTACAAGTGATGCTCTGATTCAATAAATCTTGAAATTCTCGCTGTTTGAGATTTGAGAGTTAATTTTACCGAAGAGTTTAGATAAACGTACATTTTGTTATAATGAATAGTGATATACACATACATCCATAT
>NW_026327259.1:0-215 GCF_001194135.2 Octopus bimaculoides
ATATATATACACATACATACATACATGTACATATAAATAGAGAGAGAGACAGAGAAAGAGAGAGTGAAGTGGAAGAAGATAAAGACAAAGAAACAGAGAGATAGAGAAAGAGAGAAGGGCAGATTATGATAATAATAACAATAATAATAATAAGAAATTAAGGCAAAAGATAGAGAAATTAAGGCAAATAGACCAGATATAGTTGTCAAAGATCA
>NW_026327260.1:0-216 GCF_001194135.2 Octopus bimaculoides
ACAAAAAGGGAAATAATTAAAGGAAATTAAAAAAGAAAAAGAAAAAAAAAGTTGGGGTGTAAACTATGAATAAAAAAAATTAAGGGGTCGGAAATAAATAGTTATTCTACCTCTTAAACAGGGAGTTTTATTAGAAAAAAAAGGAGGGAGATATGATGCTGATGCTGATGCTGATGATGATGATGATGATGACGATCGTCATCATCATCATCATCA
>NW_026327261.1:0-218 GCF_001194135.2 Octopus bimaculoides
ATTGTCAACTGCTACAAAGGTAAAGGTGACGCTTTAAATACAAATAATTAAAGAAGCACCAAGCTGTTAGATCAGGTAATGAAAGTCACAGAGAGGGTCACAGCCCAACTAATTAGGGAGCGAATCAATTTAGATGAGATGCAGTTTGGGTTCCTGCCAGGGAAAAGCCCACTGAGGCTATATTTCTGGTAAGACAGCTGCAGGAGAAATACCTAGCC
>NW_026327262.1:0-302 GCF_001194135.2 Octopus bimaculoides
TATTATATTATATTATATTGTGACTTCAGAACAAAGTCTATACCTGGACGCAAATTACATTCACACATCCTTCATAAATAGATGCAGCTTCTTTTTTTTAAATCTTTTTTTTCATCTTTTCCTTCAACCCTTCATATGTCAAAATCGACAGAAGCGACGATCAGTATATATCATGAAAGTATATGTATACACACACACACACACACACACACACACACACACACACACACATACACATATATATCATATGTGTGTGTGTGTATGTGTGTGTGTCTGTGTCTGTATATATATATATATATATA
>NW_026327263.1:0-784 GCF_001194135.2 Octopus bimaculoides
TATATATGTGTGTGTGTGTGTGTGTGTGTGTGTATGTATATGTATGTGTGGGTGTATACGTATACATATATGTACATACAATTACACGCCTACGTATACACGCACATATACACACACATATATATATATATATATACATATGTATATATATATATACATATGTATATGCATACATACATATATATATACCTATATATATAATCGACTTCCTCTTCTAAATCGCAGCACATGGACTTAAATACCAAAACATGATACCATTTGCAAACATGGCACCAAATATCTCCTTCCACGGCATCTACCTCGTCATCTTAATCATGTTCTCCATCGATTCAATTCAAAAGCACACCGATTCAGCCATACATACATACATGCAAACATACACGCATATATATATATATATATATATATATATATACAAATCGTATATGTCTGCAACTGTGTGTTTCCGACCTCAAAACCTACTCCACAGCGCCAATTTCCACAATAAAATACTATTATGTACTGTCATTGACAATGATATCGTAAACACATGCAGATATATCGTGAATAAAATGATATAATAAATATAGGTATAGACAGAAAGGGAGAGAGAGAATATGGCAGCTGTTTCGTGTTGTGTCAGCGTTATGTAAGAAGCTGCAGCCATTATGGGAAATATTATCGACACAGACAGGAATACGGATTGATGTGAAGATACATTTGTATAAATCTGTGTTTGAATATAGGCATATTTACAGATGTATGTGCAAATGCATTCACGTATATATATATATATACATATATA
>NW_026327264.1:0-318 GCF_001194135.2 Octopus bimaculoides
ATAAGCTTGGGTATTATGGACAAGCAGCTAGAAGAAAACCTCTCCTTCAATCAATTAATATCATGAAAAAAAGAAAAAAGAAATGGGCTAAGGAGTTGTCAGAAAAATCCAGTTCATTTTGGGATAGAGTGATTTTTTCAGCTGAATTCAGATTTGCCTTATTTTCAGACAGTAGACGTGTTTGGGTCTGGAGGCTTCCCAATCATGAATTTGATTTGAAACGACTCCAACCAACTGTGAAACATGACGGTATCTCTGTAATGATATAGGGAGCTGTCACTAGCAATGGTCGTTCTGAGCTGATCGAATGTGTTGGAA
>NW_026327265.1:0-507 GCF_001194135.2 Octopus bimaculoides
ATATATATATATATATGCGTACACTTGCGCACGTATGTTTATGCACTTGTACATGTGCGTGCTGTTTATTTGCATTTAGATCCATGGTAGGCCACCGAAGGAATATCATGCAACGGAGCAGGAAGGATTCAAAAGTAGTCACTTGTACTAATAGGCAATCCAAAATGAAAATTATGATAGTAAATTGTAGGATGTATATATATATATGAAAGTAGATAAATGACAAAGGAACGGGAAATTATGCAATAAACTTCATTAGATTACATCTGTTTCTGTTAGGAGGTGCGGTGCACTCAGACGTCAGTGGTTGTGCATCACCTATAACTTCCCCAGTGGTTCTAGTTCCTTTGTCTTTTATTTACTTTCATGTTCCCTTCTGTACTTACCTAACGCTTTATTCTGAAACATGTATATTCAGTTCTAATACTGGGTAACTATCGCTATGCCTAAGCAAAATATTCATATACGTGCATACATACATACATACATACATACATACATACATAC
>NW_026327266.1:0-507 GCF_001194135.2 Octopus bimaculoides
CACTGCTAACCACAACAGTTAATCTTTCCTCTCCAGGACATTGTTCTTCTGGCACTTTCTCCCAGTGGCCATTGACTTACAACACAACAAGAGAAATTCTAACTGCATCAGAGTTACCAAAGTCGAAGAGTTCCACAATGGACATGAGATCAGACCCTTACCCAAACAAAAAAACTGCCACCAAGTGACCCAGATTATTTCTGACTGAGGAAACCTAGGGTCAAAAGCATTCCAGCCTTAAACAACCTGTCTTGTTTTCTGACCATGGTCACTCAATATTCAATGTGTCCTTTTTTCTTTAAGGTGACAGGGTGTAATTTCTAGCAAGTCGAATGATCGATTAAAGGCTTGCTTCTTGTTTCATAATGATGATGATGATAATGATAATTACTAAGTTGTTCATGGTGATGGCTATGATGATGATAATGATAACAACGATGATGATGATGATGGCAATGATGTTGACAATGGGGATGATGATAATTACATTGGTGATGGTGATGGTGA
>NW_026327267.1:0-2059 GCF_001194135.2 Octopus bimaculoides
TATATATATATATATATATATATATATATATATATATATATCAGTTATATTTAAATAAGAGGAAGAACCATCAAGGTGACTCCCTAATATGCTAGAAATAGACGCCAAATCGTTTTATCACGAAGAATATGTTCTTAAAGTTAGCATACGCTAGATATTTGCGTTGCGAGCAAGACAAGCGAAAGGAAGCAAATGAAAGCAGTTAATTGCATAACATAAGATTTCGCTATTAATAATTAATTAAATAATTACCTGTAGCAAGACGCATAAACAACGGAATTAAATACCAATCGCCTTTTTGTTAGAGCCCATGCCTATAGCGTTCCACCAATTATGCATCGAAATATCCATCCAAATGCCACTTTAGTGGTTCTTCCTCTTATTTATATATTTAAATATGATTTAAGGTCATCGGACTGTTGTTAAATGTGCTGGCCACTGGTTTAAATTATTATTATTTGATAATATTAATTTCCACCCTCATTATTTGAATTTTAAATAGTCATGTTCTCAAGCCAGAAAATTCGCTGCAGAGCTTATTATGGCGAGCTAGTATGAAGTCATTTGGATGGCTATTTCGATGCGTAACTGGCGGAACTCTGTCAAAGAGGCGATTGGTATCTAGTTCCATTGATTATGTGTCTGTGGTGACCTCTCCGACGAGCAACAAATAATTATGTATTTAGTTATTAATAACGAAATGTTAAGGTATGAGATTAACTGATTTCTTTTGTTTCCTTTCATTTGTCTTGTTCGCAAACATCATGCGTATGCTAATTTTTGAGAACATATTTTCATATTCCCCGTGGTAAGACGATTTGGCGTCTATTTCTAGCATATTGGGAAGCCACCTTGATGGTTCCTCTTATTTAAATATTTAAATATAATTCATAGTCCTAGGACAGTTGTTAAGTATGCTGGCCACTGGTTTAAAATAGTATTATTTAATAATATTAATTTTTACTCGCATTATATAAATTAGGTGGTGCTATAGCACGGCTGCAGTCTAATGACTGAAACAAGTAAAAAATAAAAGATAATATAGGCGTACGAGTGGCTGTGTGGTAAGCTGCTTGCTTACTTCGGCGCATGCGTCGTTAGTTGGTTTGTTGCTTCCAGAGTGAAAGGATGTGAGTTTTTTGGCTCCCGTTAATTGAAAGAAAAAAGACAAAAAGGAAGTCGTCAAGGTAGGTCGTTTTTTTGTTCTTCGAGCTGGGTGGGAATTTATTGTGTTTTCTCTTTTTTCTAGTAAATTTCTGCCTAGCTCTGGGGCAATTTCGTCTGCCTTTGGCGACTTTAAATTGCTGCTCGCTTTAGCGACCAAAGATATTCTGTTTCTCGTTCGTCATTATTGGTAGATTAGTTTTCGTCGCCATAACAGCGGACTGAGAATTTTTTTGTGAAAACTTTTTTGTGCCTCACTTAATTGTGAGAATTGTTGTTTTTGTGGGCGTTTCTCGCCTCCAAAGAATAGTGTAAGTTTTTCCACCAATTTTTGTGGAAGCTGTGTTCCGGTTGCCGTGTTCCAGTTGCTATTTTGGAGTACCAGTTGGCCTGGAGTACCGAGTGGCCAGAAGATTTGTGCCTGCTGTGTTTTAGAACTGTTTTCCTTTTTGTGACTTTCATTTTTAATTGTTTACTCGAACTGTTTCCTTCCCTTCTTCTGTAACTTCGTTTTTAAAACTGTTTTGTTTTCATTCTTCCTTTTTTGTGACTTTCATTTTCTTTTTTCTTGAACTGCTTTCCTGCCTTTTTTGTGACTTTTGGCTGAAGACAATGTGTTGGAGTGGTAGACTGTCCCACCTAAAGAGTGGGTGAAGGATTTGGAGGAGAGGACTGTGGTGTTGAGGACATATTCCAAGTCGCTCGACACCATCGTCCTCTTCAATAAAATTGATATCGAAAAGAAGTTGGCGAAGTACACGCCAACTATAAAGTTTATTTCCGGCATGGCCGCAGTAAAATGACTGAAACAAATGAAAGAATAAAAGAATAAAAGAATATAAAACTATAAACACACGCACAAGCATTTGTTACACAATCATTTGTCATTTCGCAT
>NW_026327268.1:0-278 GCF_001194135.2 Octopus bimaculoides
AGTCTTACGAGAATGAGTCCAACACCTAAACCACTAAGCCATACACCTCTACCCTATCGTGAATGGGAAGTCTAAAACAAGCACAGATAACCCGGTAATGACATGCTAAGGCTTTCGTCCAACAATCGATCGGCAATAGATAAAACGAGTGGACATCAATCGAACTGGTTAAAATGCTGCAAGGATAATGAAATCAAAAACACAAAATGTCTCGTAAATTGTGTCGGGAGCTGATAACACACACACACACACACACACACACACACACACACACACAC
>NW_026327270.1:0-212 GCF_001194135.2 Octopus bimaculoides
TATATATATATATATATATATATATATATATATATATGAATGTATGTATGAAATCAAAGTAGTAAGCAGTGATGTGTACAAATATAAACCTGTGACCAGTTCATGTACAGTTGAGACAGATTTGAACCAGTAAGAAAGCCATTTTGTATTTTGTCACAGAGAAAAATTCTTGTAGACAAAATTGGTGTAGGCGTATATTGTGTGTGTGTGTG
>NW_026327271.1:0-454 GCF_001194135.2 Octopus bimaculoides
GTCACTAATGCAGATTAATAAATTTAAAAATAATTAATTCTGTTTTCCAAAAATTGTTTATTGTTCCACTAAAAACGTCACAAAAGATAATTAATTGCATTAATTGGTGAGATATATATATGTAGAAGAAAACTGCCAACGTATTTCTGCTATAATATTGACATAAAAGAATTGTTTTTCTCGAATTATTTATAACATATCACTACATTAGTTACACTGGTGTTATTCAATATTTGGATGATATCAGCATGACCACTTTATCACTTCATTACTACACTCATAGCATATTAATAGATATTTAAGCTGGTACGTATGAAGTGGTATCAAAAGGCTCCCAGACTAGTCATGTTTAATAAAACATAACTTATTTGCTTAAGTTTAAACATCATCTTTGAACTATAGTGGAGGCACAATGGCCCAGTGGTTAGGGCAGCGGACTCTCGGTCATAAGATC
>NW_026327272.1:0-223 GCF_001194135.2 Octopus bimaculoides
TATATATATATATATACACATACATATACATATATACATATATGTATACATATATATATACATACATAAACATACATACATATATATACATATACATATATATATACATACATATATGCATACATACATATACATATATACAAACATATATACATACATACATGCATACATATATACATACATATACATATATGCATACATACATATACATATATACATACAT
>NW_026327273.1:0-549 GCF_001194135.2 Octopus bimaculoides
AAACGAAGATGGCACCAAAGTGGGAGAAGAAAGAATTAAATCTTCTGTTGTGAGCATGGATGATTGCTAGTGGCGATCCGCCAAACAACATCATTACTGCTGCACTGAAAAATAATAGCTTTCACAGAACCACAGATCAGATAGAGCGGAAGAAAAATGAATTCCTCCCATCCTATACACTCATCAGACCACACATTGACACCCTGTATGTCATAATCGAAAACTAAAGTTATCAGGCTATGCTACAGAAGCTGCTTTTGCCGTTATTACAACAGCAGGATGGAGCAGAGGGTCTGTACTTTCAGCAGGATGGGGCACTGGCCCATTATGCTACGCTTGTGCGAGACTGGCTGGACGCCAACCTGCCCTGCCGATGGATTGGCAGGCGAGGACCGCTTGAGTGACTGTCTCGTTCGCCGGATTTGACCCCACCCGACTTTTTCCTGTGGGGTGTTCTCAAAGAGAAAGTCTACTCAACAAAACGCTGCAACATTACCGAACTTAAGGAACAAATTCGAGCTGCCAGATAACTTTGTGCAGAACCATTTC
>NW_026327273.1:3895-4428 GCF_001194135.2 Octopus bimaculoides
TGTGTTACAGAACTCCTCTTTATTTTATTTTCAAAGAATAATCTGGTAAATACTTTCATAGAACATTCTTACAGATGTAAACACTGGCAAAAACATACATTTTCAGCATTTAAATAACAGTCACTGTTTTTATAAAACGCTATCATATTTACCTGTAATAAGTAAATTCTTCAAATAGTTCTAATAAAACATATTTTTATTTCCCTCAAAGGTCAGAAGATTAAAATTCTTTACGATTCAAATTATTTATCTAAACTTTCGTAAGAGCATATTTTAAATCTTGATAAACTCTTGTAACAACCAAAACATACAAAATTTATGTATGTATGTATGAATATACCGGTATGGGTGTTTATATATACGCGTGTATCTGTGAGAGAAAATGTGTATGTGTGTATCTGTGTATACATATTCAGGATTTTGTATAAACTAGAGGTGTTTCTATTGATTTTTTTGTGTACATATACACATTATCATTTATACTTTTACTTTTACCCTTGTTTTTACTCTTATTAATATTATTTTTAAAAAAT
>NW_026327274.1:0-370 GCF_001194135.2 Octopus bimaculoides
CTATCTGTTGTCAGAAACCATTAAAAGGAGGTTTAGGGATGCCTTGGCTGCTGATGCGCAAGCACGCGTTGAGGTTGGGGCATCTTTGGATACTCCTGGATGGTGACCAGGTGTGGACTCCGTTGGCTAGACAAACGTTCCCCAACTTTGCGAGTATGAATGCAAAGGAGGCTTGGTGCTTTCGCAGACCGAGTTTGAATATGTGGTATACGGAGTGTCGTAAGGCACTCCTGCTATTCCGTCGCTCGGGCAACGCCGGCAGTGGGTGTTCTACAGCATTCTTTTATAGAGGGTTAGTAGAGGCACAATGTGACGATGGTCTGGGAACGACCCTGGGTCTCGGATTTATCGAACTCGACAGCCTGTTCTT
>NW_026327275.1:0-531 GCF_001194135.2 Octopus bimaculoides
ATAAAATTAAATTAAGAGTAGCTCAACATATGCACTCATTTAAGAATAGATATTTAATAAATTCTACTGGCCTCAGTAAATATATTTGGGAATTTAAAGCTAAAAATATTAAATATATTTTAAAATGGGAGATAGTTTGTAAAGCTAAATCCTATCATATAGGTAATAACTTTTGTAATTTATGTAATAATGAATTTAAAGAGATATTATTTCATAAGGATAATAATTTACTTAATTCTTTTGATGAACGAAAAATAAAATGTAGACATAAACTACTTTATTTATATAAAAACTTTAGCTAATAATTTTGTATCTTTGTTTATATGGGTATGTGTATATGCATGTATATGTATATATATATGAGGGTGTGTGTTTTAGTCTATATGCATTAGTATGTATGTATATTTTTAGGTGTATGTATATATGTTTACGTATGTATTTATATAGGTTTAAGTGTATATATATGTTGTTTTTTTTTTAGATATATGTTTGTGTATATTGAGTGTATATTTGTATTTACATGTATGTATA
>NW_026327276.1:0-439 GCF_001194135.2 Octopus bimaculoides
TTGAGTTAAGAAGGAATTTTATAGAACACAATTGTGACAAAAGTTTGACTAAAACGATTAGATGCTTGAAGTGATGTAATAATGCTGCTAATAATAGTAAGAAGTACTTGTGGAATGTTCCAGTAAAAACAGTTGTAGAAGTCAGATGACCAGCGGATCTTAACATAAACCCTATGATCAGCGAAAGACACAATAAATACCTACACTGAACTCTTGAGAAATCTATTTACTCTATCCAGATTACATTTTCACGTATAAATCCGAACTTGTAATCTGTAATTATTGGAGCATTGGGATATAAAACGCAGTGCCTAATCTTGAGAAATTAGGCTTCTCAAATCCTAACAGGAGAAAGCTGGTACGAATACTAGAGATTTAAGCGATCACTGGATCTGTTCAATTGTAAGTCATTCCAGAAATATATCATTTCGATATACTT
>NW_026327277.1:0-204 GCF_001194135.2 Octopus bimaculoides
GTGTGTGTGTGTGTGTGTGTGTGTATGTATGTATGTATGTGCGTGTGTGCATTAAATGGATAGACAGATAGACAGACAGACACACAGGTAGACATATATAGATAGAAAGATAGACAGATATAGACAGACAGATAGATATAGATAGACGGATAGATATAGATAGAGATAGATATATAGATATATATATATAGACAGATATATATA
>NW_026327278.1:0-234 GCF_001194135.2 Octopus bimaculoides
TAATTGAACCATATACGATGACTGGCACCTGTGCCAGTGGAGCACTAACAGCACTAACCAAGCGCGATCACTGCCAGAGCAGCTGTCTAGCTTCTGTGCTAGTGGCCTGTAAATAGCACCATTTGAGCGTGATCGTTACCAGCGTTGCCTTAGTGGCACTTGTGCTGGTGGCACGTTAGAAAATCATTTGAGCGAGGTCGTTACCAGTGCCGCTGGACTGGCTCCTGTGCAGGT
>NW_026327279.1:0-332 GCF_001194135.2 Octopus bimaculoides
TTTACTGCAGGGATTTTTCTAGTGGCAGTTGGGATAACAGTATAATAATAAGATAGGAGATGGAATGTGTAATAGACTTTATTGTGTACAACACATGTTTCGACTTGTTCTGGGTCTCTTCAGGTACATTGATAAAAAGTCTCACTAGAGATTACTTGAGTTGGCTTACATACCATTATATGTCCATCAAATTCGAGAATGTGTAAAATCAGAGAAGAATTATTGAAGCACAAAAAATTCAAATATGAACGAGGAAAGTATACATTCTAGTTTAGAGAAAATGATGTATATATGTGAGTGTGTGTGTGTGTGTGTGTATATATATATATAAA
>NW_026327280.1:0-246 GCF_001194135.2 Octopus bimaculoides
ACACATACATATATACATATATATATATATATACACATACATACATACATGCACACATGCATGCATGCATTCATACATACATACATACGCACAACTACATACATACATACACACACATACATACATTATCAGACACGTATCTACATAAGCGTATTCATTCAATCTAATTGGTTTACACCTCTTGCAAACTATTAAGATAATAATAATAATAATAACAATAATGATGATGATGATGATGAGGATGCG
>NW_026327281.1:0-217 GCF_001194135.2 Octopus bimaculoides
ACAAACAAACATGCACCTATGTATGTGTGTGTGTGTGTATGAGTATATATATGTATGCATGTATATATGTGTTTATATATGTGTACATATTACATGTACATTTATATATATATACATGTACACATATACATGTATACATATGCATCTATATCTATAAGTATATATACATCTATACATATACATGTATACATATACATCTATATATATTTATATATAT
>NW_026327282.1:0-321 GCF_001194135.2 Octopus bimaculoides
TTTATCAAAAATTAAAATTAAATTAAGTTTCACAGTATAAAATATATAAAGATATGATTTTAGAGAAAAGAACCAAAGTTCATGAACACATCCATAAAAATCCATAGTCACATATAGAAAAAATTAAGTAAATACACGATAAATAAATATAATAAAATACAAAGTAAAAAATCATAAAATAATGGCAGTAATAATTATTATTATTATCATTATTTTATGATTTTTACTTTGTATTTTGTTATACTTATTTATCGTGCATTTACTTATAATTATTTTCTATATGTGACTGTGGATTTTCATGGATGAGTTCATGAACTTTGG
>NW_026327283.1:0-347 GCF_001194135.2 Octopus bimaculoides
ATACATACATGCATGCATGCATACATACATACAGATATATATATATATATATGTATACATATATACATATACATATATATACATACATATTTACATACATACACATATACATACATATATACATACATATATACATACATGTATGCATACATACACATAAATATACGTACGCATATACATATATAAATATATGCATGCATACACATATAGATACATATATACATCTATGCACACATACACATATACATAAATACGTATATGCATATATACATACACATATACATGCATACATATATACCTGCATACATACATATATACATATATATATATGCATATATATATATATA
>NW_026327284.1:0-251 GCF_001194135.2 Octopus bimaculoides
AAACATTGCCAGATCAGACTGGAGCCTGGTGCAGCCACTGGCTCTCCAGATCTCAGTCAAACTGTCCAACCCATGCCAGCATGGAAAAACGGACGTTAAACGATGATGAGGAAGAGGACTACTATAATTCTCCCTTCAGCTAATTTGTTGTGATGTTTTTTGTGGAAATACAAATACCCTGGTTGTGTGGTTAACAATTTCTACAGGATGTCCACAAAGTCTGGGTACATGGGGATTGACACATACTTTAA
>NW_026327286.1:0-324 GCF_001194135.2 Octopus bimaculoides
TCTGTTTGGCTGTGGATAACAACACGTTGGATTCTGATTTAGTGCTGCACTGTGTTCAGTTTCTCAATTCCTAACATTATTTGTTCAAATTCTAACAAGGCTTGTATTGTAATGCTTCCTCTGTTCGTTGCCCTTGTGGCAAATAAAGAAATTAATATTGTTATTAGTGTGGGGTTTTTTTTTGTTGTTGTTGAATGTTGTATTATTTCATCCTTTGATGTTGACCTCAATGTCTTGGGCCCTTGTGGCCAATGAAAGAAACCATCATCACCATCAGCATCATTATTATTGATAACAGTAGCAGCTATGGTGGTGGCGGTGGAG
>NW_026327287.1:0-252 GCF_001194135.2 Octopus bimaculoides
ATATATATATATATACATATGTATGTGTGTATACACATGTGTGCGTGTATGCATGTACAAGCATACACATAAATATATACATACAAACATACAAACTTATTCTATCACCCTTGTTTGTGAAACGCTAAGTTACAGCGATATAAATAAACCAACACCGGTTGTCACCTGATGGTGGAGACAACCACAGACACACATAAATATGCACATATATATATGTATATATATGCATACATATACAAACATATATATATA
>NW_026327288.1:0-500 GCF_001194135.2 Octopus bimaculoides
CATACATATGCACAATTTCACATTCCCCTTATAATTTCATGTTCAGCAATGAATTCATTCACGAAATACACACACAAAAACAAACAAAAAATCCATGAATGACTTAATATAATGACGCTCCATGTCTGTTCTTCTTAACTTTTAAAAAACATTAATTCATGTTTTATATAGCCTCCAGGGAGAGAAAAAGAGAAAAAGAAGGAAACAGGGCAAGAGAGAGAAAGAAAGAAAGAAAGAGAGAGAGAGAGAGAGAGAGAGAGAGAGAGAGAGAGAGAAACAAAATAAAATACCATTACATAATACTCAATGCTATGAAGTAGTATTATATCAAGAGATTGATTCAACATCTCCTTACTGGCTTACAAACATTAGATAATCTCCTACATGCTCCAGTACATATATACATTATATGCATATATATAATCTATGCATGTATGTATATATATGTATATATATACTGAGATATATGTATATATATGCATATATATATATATATATAT
>NW_026327289.1:0-320 GCF_001194135.2 Octopus bimaculoides
CAACCAATATAACCAGTATAATCTGCCCACATAGACCAACTGTGAAAATAGGTTTCAGCCAAGGTAAACTAACAATGTCAATAATTGCTTGAGCTACTAACCTAGACATTGGTTTCCCTGATGAGGCCAAAGGAGAAAAAGAGACTTCAAATAATTCATCCATGCCAGAGATATTGTTGACAAAGTACTTGAACTTCAGGCGAAAGATTTCCAAAGCGTGTTCCAGCACAACATTAAAACATGCCTTGCCAAGCGCTATCAAGTTGAGCTGTTGTTCTACAGCAGATCTCATAGTTGGTAAAACCAAATCAGCATCAATC
>NW_026327290.1:0-327 GCF_001194135.2 Octopus bimaculoides
ATGTAAGTATGTATTTATATACCCAGGTCTATTCCCCATTTTTTTTAGGAGTGGGTAGCCACAACAAAACACGCACCAGGTATTCCATTCATTTCCCAGCTCAAAGAGGCGAGCCTCGTCCTATGCTTGGGTCATGGCATAGAACTCAACCCCCAATATCAGCAGCATATACTGCTTTTCCCCGTCGCATCATGCTAGTTCTGTACCCTTTTCAGCAACATCAATTCACTCTTGGCCGTCTCTTAGCCACTATTGTCCCCAAGTCTATTCTGGTCCGGAGTGGTAGGACCGGTAGGGGTCCCAGCTATGGGTTAACAAGCAAACCAC
>NW_026327291.1:0-297 GCF_001194135.2 Octopus bimaculoides
TGTATGTGTGTATGTATGTATGTATGTATGTATGCATGTATGTATGAATGAATGCATGTATACATGAATGTATGTATGAATGTATATATGAATGTATGTATGCACATAGTCCACATAGACATACAGAGGAGCGTCGGTAGTGAAGTGTGAAATATAGATGTATAAAGATATATGGTTGATTGAATTTGTGTATGTGTCTGCTTGTGTATCAAATTAATGTCTGTACTTTCTTTAATAGAATTAATAGAAATTCAAATTAAAATATCTTCATACATATTTAAGTACATACATATATAT
>NW_026327292.1:0-552 GCF_001194135.2 Octopus bimaculoides
ATCTCTTCAGTTATCCAGATAATATATATATATAATATGCATCCATAAGATCCTATGTATGTGTACATATGCTTCTATTTACGTGTGTATATGAAAATATTTGCATCGGTGAAATATAAGAAAAAACTTGCATAGTCTCAATACGTGTTACACAATAAAACTAACAGAAAAGTTGCATTTAAGGAAGAATGAGTCATCATAGATCAGGTTATGATGAACATCATGTCTTACAGATAAATAACTGCTGGATAAAAAACCCCGGACATATTCACAGCCATTTCAAAGAGGGTGATAAATCTAATAGAATAACAACAGTGTCATTTATCGGTACAGATGCCATATATTTCAAGACTTTAGGAGTTATCTGTAGTGTGTGTAGGTATATCTGATAGTTCGCGTATTAAAGATGTCAGAAGACGACGACAGAAACACAAAGACAATACTTAGCACAACAGATTTAAAGATAATAAACAATAACTGTTAATAATATCTACTCAACCGGACAAAGAACACGTGTGTGTATGTAGATGTATTATATATGTATATATATAT
>NW_026327293.1:0-744 GCF_001194135.2 Octopus bimaculoides
CCAATATTTACTGGACAATAGCAATCGATATAAATACGACGCTATTGTATGGCTTCACTGCGTATATACTGGTAAAAATGCGCGTGTGCAACAAACATGAAAACCTTGTCTTACCTTAGGAAGAACATTCGAAAATGGACAACCGAGATTAAGGATAATGCAGTACCCAGGTTTCAGACGTTTCACAACGTAAATCCGATTAGTCCTCATCAGCTGCATTTACCTCGACATTATTTCAAATGTTGCCACATCAATGCCAAGTATTCTCGCCCGAACGCCCAGCCGTTAACGGAACCGAGATCAGTGAAGAAGTTATCAATGAAAAATATTTCAAAACATATGTATTAATACAAATGTATTAATTTCCAGCAAAAAATAGCCCTATAAGGGTATATATATATAAAATCATAAGAGTGGTGCAACAAGGCACCAATATTTACTGGACAATAGCAATCGATATAAATAAATATATATATATGTATTTAAAGTGTGTGCTTGTTAGATAGGGCTAATGGATGTGTATGTCTGTGTGTGCGTGTGTGAGAGAGAGAGAGAGAGAGAGAGGCTGTGAAGGAGGTGAAAGTGGTACATGTGCGAAATGTGCGAGAAATACATGGATTTGGAGAATAATAGAGGATAATATGTACGTATATGCGCCAAGTTTGGTAAACGTGGGACTGATAGACAGGGAGACAGATACATACATACACACATACATGCACATACAAATTTATCCATCCATCT
>NW_026327294.1:0-464 GCF_001194135.2 Octopus bimaculoides
GTAGAAACTCTGCCAGATCAGATTGGAGCCTGGTGCAGCCATCTGGTTGCCAGTCCTCAGTCAAATCGTCCAACCCATTCTAGCATGGCAGGCGGACGTTAAACGATATTGATGATGATATATATATAAATTTCTGTGAAAGTTAGAGGTTGAGAAACCAAGGGATAGTACCTATCCAATATACTGCTGGTAATGTACCCAAATATTCATACCCAAGTGCTAGTTATTGCATGACCATTTCACAGTTGAGTGTTATATATGGGCAGGGGTAAAAAGTGGTTTACCCTTGATTTATACGGCAAAGAAGAAAGTGGAGAGGATACAAAATCAGAAGACATACTGGAATGTTTACCAGGTTTGGAATAAATAGACATAATGGAATGTTTACCAGGTTTGGAATAAATAGACATACTGGAATGTTTACTGGCTGATGTCTGTCGATTTTGTATCCTCTCCACTTTCTT
>NW_026327295.1:0-451 GCF_001194135.2 Octopus bimaculoides
CGGAGAATTATTCTCTCCTTTGCTACGACATTCGCTATTTAGATTCAGACGGATCTCAATTGAGCAGGCCTATAACAAAGGTGTGCAAGCTGGACTTCCTCTCAACTTAACTGGACGGAAGATTCCAACCTGCGCTTTCTCATTTACGACAGTATGGTCAGATTTGAGAGATTTAGCTACTGTTGCTACAGAGCTAAGGGTTCCTTGAAAAGATCCCTTGAAAATCGTTAATTTATGAGGATGCAGATCCAATATTTTCAAGTCGTCAGACTGGAGAATAACAACAAACGCAGAATTTATAAATTTTTAATTTTAGTCGTTGCAAGAGTTTGTTCTCGGAGAAAAAGATAAGGAAAATCTTGAAGTAGAACGACGCCTGGTGAGAGTGGGGAGATAATTGGCAGATAAAAAAGGCATGCCTCGATTACACCTTTGAGGATTTTATAGAAGT
>NW_026327296.1:0-647 GCF_001194135.2 Octopus bimaculoides
TAGATAGATAGATAGATAGATAGATAGATAGATATAGGGCGTGACAGCACTAAGCAGTGATGTGCATAAATACAAATTTGTTAACAGTTCAAATATGGTTAAACCAGTTTCGAACCCGTGTAGGAACCATTCACCGTAGTTTGTCACAGAGAAAATTTCTCACTGTAGATAAAAATGTCGTTTTTTGTATTTGGCTTGCAAAATTCTTCTCAACTAACAAATCGATTGTTCGATTAATCATTCTGTTAATCAATCACTTGTGTTTGGCACCTCCATTTCACAGCCATTCGAACTCATCTTCAAGAAACGGCCGCTTTATTCCACAGCAGCTTAATATCCGTCTCCGTTCTATTTTCTGGTCCATTTGGTTGTGTCTTTCTCTTATTCTTTCACATGTCCCACGACGAGGGGTTTCCACAGTTTGTTATTTGTATTATTTCTTTCTCTGATGTGAATCTCGCCCTTGTGAGAAGTCTCTTGAGATTTGGTGGCTCTAGAGATCTAATTATTGCTTGTAAGAGATTTGGTGATTGACTGAGAATTTAGAAGGTTATTGTGGCTCCTAGCATAATGGCTGAAAACAAAGGGATTATTCAATTCTGCATGCTTATATATATATATATATATATATATATATATATATATAT
>NW_026327296.1:1401-2292 GCF_001194135.2 Octopus bimaculoides
TATACATGCTTTGAATACCTATAAACGCAATATATATTAGTATACAAGGCGCCGAGCTGGCAGAAACGTTAGCACGCCGGGCGAAATGCTTAGCGGTGTTTCGTTTGTCTTTACGTTCTGAGTTCAAATTCCGCCGATGTTGACTTTGCCTTTCATCCAAAATTTCTGGCCTTGTAAAAGAATATTTATTAGTATACAAGGCGGCGAGATGGCAGCATCGGTAGCACGCTGGCGAAATGCTTAACGGTACTTCGTCTATCTTTACGTTCTGAGTTCAAATTCGCCGCCCTGAATAAATCTACTAATAAATATTGCCTTTATAGGTATTCAGAGACTCTAAGTTCAAGTGCTTGGTTAGCGTTCCAGTTGAAACTTAGAGTACCAAGGAGACTGAACCAAACAGTTTTGATCATTACTTATAACTTCCAGTTAATGTGTTGAGTGTCATTCTTTCGTTTGTCTACTCGCTCGTATACATACATACATACATACATACATACATACATGCATGCATATATATATATAGTGAGAATTTACAAAAAAAGCAAAGGACGAAGACGGGTGTGTAAACAACAAACAGCTTTATTAGTTTGACGCTCGGGAAGGTGAGAAAGTCTTTTACGTTTCGAGCATACGCTCTTCGACAGAAAGGAAAGCAGAAATTAACAGGGAGAGAAAATAAAAAGGTCTAGTGGTTAGCGATCTATCATGGCGAATGCCGGACATTTCAAGACTATGGAAATATTAAAACAGACAAACACATCATGTAAATATTCTACGATTCAATTGTTTTTCTTACTAAAATGTTCGTCATGATAAAATTATTTTTAAATGTTCTATGTTGACTTATTTTCCTTACACACACACACATACACACACACACACACACAC
>NW_026327297.1:0-409 GCF_001194135.2 Octopus bimaculoides
ATGCTAACTATCGTTGCTTTCGTTCGATGCTAACTATTATTGCTTTGGTTGGATGCTAACTATCGTTGCTTTCGTTCGATGCTAACTACCGTTGCTTTCGCTAGTTGCTAACTATCGTAGCATTTACTGGATGCTAGCTATTGTTGCTTTAATTCCATGTTAACTATTGTACTTTCGTTTTATGCTAACTATTGTTATTTTCGTTTTATCCGATCCTAGACAGCTCTCTTTTCATCACTGGTTTCGCTGCTACCATGGAAACGTTCGCTAACAACTCTATTCTTCAATGACGAACAGAGAGCAAGTCCTTGATTATACTGAAAAACGATCAGCTGTTGACAAACTCGATGAACAAGTTCCTTCAAGTATCCTATGATCGGAATACGAAATGAACTGAACTGCTTTACTA
>NW_026327298.1:0-260 GCF_001194135.2 Octopus bimaculoides
TATACATATGTATATATATATATGTGTGTGTGTATGTGTTTTCAGCGTTTACAAATAACGCGGAAAAATTAAATACTTAATAGGGTAGCAAAATTTCACACAGATACCAAGGATGTGACAGCCTACTTATAAAGGTAAAAACTCCAGGTTTAGGTGAAATGTTCTTAAATAATATAAATAAATGAAGTTAAACGCAAGTATTATTTAAAGCTTTTTACTTCCGACATATGTTTCGAAGAAAACATTGGTATTATTCCAGA
>NW_026327298.1:838-1679 GCF_001194135.2 Octopus bimaculoides
AAAACGCATATGTTAAATGGATTCTTTTATTTCCAACATATGTTTCGAAGGAATAGGTGATGTTGATAAGGATGTAATCTTCTCTTCGGGGAAATGCTTGGGAACCAGCTTAACCGTAAGACATGTTCAATATGCTGCGCTCAATTAACCTTATTCACTTGATCTCATACTTCTTTGTACATCCATATCATTCATTTACTGCTTTCACTTTATTCAGCAAAAATAAGAGTTATTTATCATGTTCCAAGTTACATTAGTGGCAGTATTCTAAGTCTACGAATTCCATTTATCAACTTAAACTTTCTTAGAAACATCTAAAATTCTGAAAACAATCCTAGTTCACTTGTTTACCTTCATCGTAAGATGAATCCAAAACATTTAAATATTCTCCTCTCTCTGCTCTATGACGTATAAATTACTGAACAATATAACATTCTAATTCATCTCTTGGAAAACCCTTGCACTAACAGATATAAAACGTGATCACCGAAGTAAACTTTGGTAATAATATTAACTTAGTCTTTACAAGTAATTTTTAATCCTTCAACCCCTTCTTCTTGCCCCTTTTATTTACATCTAACATAACAACATAATCCATTTCTGTAGATTACTAGACCACCCATTACCTTTATTAATTGTCAATCATTTAATATCTTACTAATTAATAAAAGCATCACTTTCCTATACATATAGCACTGCTTTAATATCAATCACCACACAGCTACCGTGTGTACATATGTACTAAGGGGTGTATGCAAATGCATGTATGCGCCCATGTGTATACATATATATATATATGTGTATGTATATATATGTATATGTGTGTATATAGATAGATGTG
>NW_026327299.1:0-248 GCF_001194135.2 Octopus bimaculoides
CCAATATAGCAAGAGATTTCTCCGCAAAAGTCTAAAGTAGACTCCTTAAGCATCGATCTCCTTGGTTATATATAAAAAATGTAAATTTAAAAGAGAGTTTTGATGCTGATATCCATTATTGTTGAAATTTATTCCTATGTCAACATTTCTGTATAAGGCTATATTTGACTGTCAAATTTTAGTCAAACATATAATTTGCCTTACACATCTTCAGGGAAAAAGGTAAAGAACAAAAAGTAAACACCAAA
>NW_026327300.1:0-450 GCF_001194135.2 Octopus bimaculoides
CTCCAATCTGATCTGGCAGAGTTTCTACAGCTAGATGCCCTTCCTAATGCATATGTGGGCACAGGACATCAGGAAACATGTACAACAAAAAAGTACGAAGCACAAGTACATGGAACATGAACTATTCTTTCGAACAATGAAAGGCACAAATAGAAAACAAAACAAACAACATAAAGAACGACCCTTCATCAGTTGGTGGCCGTTTTTCTAGTTCATTATTTTGAGCATTTAACAAAAATATACGCTTTCGATAAAACAGTTGCTCCCGCAAAGCAAATTAAATAAAATTTGGGATTTTGCGGAGGGTCAAAATTGGTAACACAAACAGGACAGTGAAAACAAACAGGAACGGCTGCTAAGCCTAAATGAGGTTGTGGTGGCGAACTTGTAAATTAAGCTTGGACAGGAGACAAACAAGAACACGCCTTCCTTGTTCCAGCTACAACGGAG
>NW_026327301.1:0-746 GCF_001194135.2 Octopus bimaculoides
ATATATATATATATATATACGACGAAATTTGTGAAAATCTTTATTGTTTAAAATGTCTGTTTTTTGTGGGGTTTTTTTCCTTTTTTTGAAAATCTTTTCTGAAGTCAGTCTCTGGAGATAACAAAAATGTTATTGCCAACGACAAGGAACAGACAATTCCCAGGGGGACAAGCAGGTGGAGTGGGGAAAGGCTATGAAGAGAGTGTTCTTATTTGTTTGTATATTTTGGATGTGTGAACCCTCGAGAGTTGAGTCTGATTGTGAGGTGGTTAGAGTGAGAGCGAGAGAGAGAGAAGGAAAGAAGTGAGATTTAGACGGAGAGAGAGAGAAAGTGAGAGAAAGAGAGAGAGGAGTGAAGAAAGGAGAGGAAGAAATAAAGTCAAAATGACAAAGAGAGCGATAGAGAGAGAGAATGTAAAAGAGAGAGAGAAGGAAGGAAGGAACAGAGATATAGACAGAGAGGGAGGGAAAGATGAGAGACAGAGAAAGATGCCGGAAGTATGGAGGTAAAGTGAGAAGGAGGGAGAATGAAAATTCTCAGAGAGAGAGAGAGAGAGAGAGAGAGAGAGATATGTAGATGGATAGAGGCTTAAATACGTAGAGAGAGGGAGACAGAGACAGTGATAAAGAGGTAGATATGGATAGAAAAAGAAAGAACAGATAGATAAAGAGAAATAGAGAGAGAGAAAGAGAGAGAGACAGACAGACAGACAGACAGATAGACAGACAGATAGATAGATAGATAG
>NW_026327303.1:0-293 GCF_001194135.2 Octopus bimaculoides
CAAAGCAAGACTGGACTTACGTGGGCTGGCAGGACGATGAAAAAATTGCGAAGTTGAAATTGAAGCAGATGAAGTTGCCGTTATTATTGGAGTGTCTCTTGGTAGACAACATTCTTCGTCATTCCCTTGGATGCACAAATAGAAAGACCATGGGGACAGCCAACGTACAGTTGTGCGTGTGAGAATACTTGCTCTGTCAGATTCAAACCAACCGCTTACACTGATTGCCCCTGCACCTTGTTAATTGTCATAGGAAAGCAGAGTTTGATGGGAAATTGCATCTGTTTAAACTT
>NW_026327304.1:0-335 GCF_001194135.2 Octopus bimaculoides
AGGGTAAGACCTCATAGTATTGATTGAAAGAGATCTAAGGCAAATGGTAAGAGGATTTACGCCATTAACAAAGCCAATCAAATGCTCTGCTGGTTGAGTCCAGCAGTGGTCAGCCAAGAGAAAGATATATCAATTGGTCTGTATTAAAACTAGATACATTCACATTTAGAATATGCAGAAGCAGCATGGTAACAAAATCTGGCAAAAAATGTAAATTCCTTGGAAGCAGTTCAACTGTATGGAATCAAATCTAAACCCCATGATGAGCTGTGCACTTCAGAATATGCCAACTGCCATCTTTGCCTGACTGCTGCAGCTGGGGAGTTGCTATTGGA
>NW_026327305.1:0-195 GCF_001194135.2 Octopus bimaculoides
AATAGTAACATCGATAGGAATGAGAACCCAGGTTCGAAATTTCTCCAAGAAACCTGACGAAGGCTGGAGGGTATATCAGCCGAAACGTCAAATGTAAATAATGTAAATAATGTAAATAATTCCTCATCTCTTAAATATAGAACTGTATTATCTAATCGGTACGGAGCCGACATTAGACTTCATTGGAGACATACA
>NW_026327305.1:230-394 GCF_001194135.2 Octopus bimaculoides
TAGAGACTCAAAGCTAATACCACCTGGCTTGAATATAATGACACCAGTGGATTCATATAAAGCTAGAAGAGTCGTGAGAGGATCCATTACAACCGTTGGAAAAACATAAATTACATAACGAAATCAAAGAGAGTTAAAATGATAGACAGGGAACAACACTGGAA
>NW_026327306.1:0-663 GCF_001194135.2 Octopus bimaculoides
ATTAATATCAATTTAATAACAGGAAACTAGCACATTAAAAGAATCAGAAGATTCAGAAAAAAATTTCTGAGATCTCACAAGGATTATAGTATATGTGTATATAAAAGAGACCACTAAGTGGACTGTTAATGTGATAGAAGAAGATCACTTAAAAATTCTCAAAGAAAATTCAGCGAAGCAAAGACAGGTGGGCGAGACTAGTGAAAATTGTATAAATACGTAGGTTATCTGTAGACCATGGTTTCAAAATCAACATTTTCTTAACGAAAGTATCTGTTTCTCCTCAGTACAGACTGCCATAACAATTATAATCCACCAGAACCTCGTGCTAGTTGTCTCCAACGAATGAAAACATGTGCACGTGATTCTATTAATTATAAAGAGTAATATTCAAAAGTCTTAGTTTTGGCGGGCTGAATCCGACACATATACTATAATCCTTTTGAGATCTCAGAAACTTTTTTCTGAATCTTCTGATCCTTTTAGTGTGCTGGTTTCCTGTTATTAAATTGATATTAATTAATATCAAATTTTTTACCCTATTATATTAATTAACCATAATCACGTTTCTCAAAGTTGGTAAATATAATGCAGAAATTATTTTCTGCAGAGGTATTTCCGGATTTAGCGCGCCAAAACTAAGACTTTTGAATATTACTCTTT
>NW_026327307.1:0-299 GCF_001194135.2 Octopus bimaculoides
ACAACAATAAAAGTAACAGGAACAATACTAACGAAAATGAAACAGTAATAGCAAAACAACATCAATAGCAACAGCCGTAGTACCAACAACAACAACAACAATAGCAACATCAAGTGTGACTGTAGCAATAACAAGCACGCCACCTATGGCAACATAGCCAAAGTCAGTGAAACTATTGTACTTACAAAACTAACACGAAAACAATTAGCCAAGATATTAAAACAACATGGAGGTAGTCAGGTAAACTAACAAGAGACGGGAAGGAGGAAATGGAGGCGGCGGGAAGAACTACCATTATT
>NW_026327308.1:0-367 GCF_001194135.2 Octopus bimaculoides
TTCATTCATTCATTGACATCAATGCAACGGTGTCAAGCTATAAACTTTCCGCTTATAAAATTGTTCCGGATATTTATACCGCTTTTAATTATGGGTAAAGTGCGTGTGATGAATAAATTATTGAAAACATAGTCTCGTATCTCTACGTATTTAATCTCGTTAACTAATCTCTCGGAAGACGTAATTATAATTCCTGGGGAAAAAGTTATTTAAAGAAAACAGTAGACTGAGAGCAGAGGTTCTAAACCAGGGGTCAGTATAAAGTTTTGTCTGCAATAAACTTGTTATACTTCTTCAATAAACAAAATATGTTAATTATTTGGTAGAGATGGACTATATGTAATCTGAACCTTTCCCCCCCTTATTT
>NW_026327309.1:0-208 GCF_001194135.2 Octopus bimaculoides
ATAATAATAATAATAATAATAATAATAATAATAATAATAAAACATGAAAAGAATTGAAGAAAATAAAGAATGAGTGAAAAAGTGGTCTGTGTAGGGGATGAAGTATGGTGTGGTTGTGATGGTGGTGATGGTGACCATGGGGTGCAAGACTTGAAGAATGGTGGAAGTAGTAGTAGTAGTAGTAGTAGTAGTAGTAGTAGTAGTGGTG
>NW_026327310.1:0-403 GCF_001194135.2 Octopus bimaculoides
AAGAAAAACACCCACAAAACAAAGTCAATAAAACTGTTTAGAGTAATTAACAGCAGCAGCAGCAGTAGTAGTAGTAGCCGCAGTAGCAGTAACAACAATGGTTAGACTGCACCCCTTGACATAATGACAATAAACACTGCTACCTCATCTACCACTACTATCACTAGTATAATAATAATAATAATAATAATAATAATAATCCTTTCTGCTGGAGACACAACGCCAGCAAGTTCGAGGGAGTGTTCAACTGCTACTTTTTTTTATCGACCCCGCGAAAGGGTGAAATGCAAAGTTAACCTCCGCGGAAATCGAACGCAGAACGTGAAGACAGACGACATATCGCTAAGCATTTTGCCCGGCGCTCTAACGATTCTGCCGGCTCACCGCATCTTCATAATAATAA
>NW_026327311.1:0-234 GCF_001194135.2 Octopus bimaculoides
ACATCCAGAGCCTTTACATGGTGATCCCTCATCACGAGGGGCTGCGTGCACTCAAACATTTCTTTGACCTTTGACTCAACCCCCAACCCGACACATCCACACTCGTTCGTCTGGACGAATTTGTCCTCTCACTCAACTGCTTCTCACTCGTGGGTGATTTCTACCAACATTTCTCGGGAGTGAACATGGGAACGAGAATGGGCCCCAACTATGCGAACCTGTTCGTTGGCTACG
>NW_026327312.1:0-623 GCF_001194135.2 Octopus bimaculoides
CTCAATATATGAAGCTATCCATTGATTTACCTGTCTACTTTTTGTCTATCTATCTATCTATCTATCTATTATGATTGTCTACTGATTTACCTGTCTAAATCACCTCTCTCTCTCTCTATCTCTCAATGTGATACTGGTATAAAAACGCTATTAAGCAAAATATAGTACTCAGCATTTAATTAAGTACAGTGGAATATTAATTCACAGCTGAGTCAGGATTGAGAATGAATGAAAACCTCAGAGTAACAACTCAATTAAGACTCAATTATGAATAGACATACATACACAAGCACACATATACATATACATGTATGTATGTATAAATTCATGACTTTTAGTAGGTCTGTGGGTCTTCATGTACATCTATCCACCTGTCTGTCTATCTATCAGTTAGTTTATCGATCTATACCTGCTTAGCTATCCAGCAAGCTATTTAAATAGTTACCTTGCTAGCTAATTGTTCTGCCTACCTAGCAAACCACCTTTTCTTCATTCATTCTCTCTATCTATCTACCTATTTACCTATCTATCTATCTACCTACCTATTTACCTATCAATCAATCAATCTCTCTATCTATCTATCTACCTATGTCTATCTATCTACCTATGTCTATCTATCTACC
>NW_026327312.1:633-1006 GCF_001194135.2 Octopus bimaculoides
CTATCTATCTACCTATGTCTATCTATCTACCTATGTCTATCTATCTACCTGCCTATTTACCTACCAATCTATCTATCTCTTTCTAACTATTTACCTATATATCTCACCTGTTTGTCTCTCTGTTTCTATCAATCTATCATTTGTACATATTCATACACACACACACACATAGAGGCACACTTATATGTGTGTACATGTGTATGTACATATATTTACCTGTTACCCATTCATTCTATATAAGTATCTCTCTGTCTATTCGTCTATCACATCTCTATACATATACTTTAATGCAAATATATATACACAAACACATAAATACACATTCAGATCTCTCTCTCTCTCTCTTTCTCTCTCTCTCTCTCTCTCTATATAT
>NW_026327313.1:0-223 GCF_001194135.2 Octopus bimaculoides
TATATATATATTGATATGTGAATATATATATACATATGCATATATATATGTGTGTCTGTGTATGCATGAATACATGCTTGTATGTATGTAGGTATGTGATTGATTGTGTGCGTGCATATTCATGTGTGCGCGCATGCGTATATTTACATATATGTGTATACTTACATAAATACACGCACACATGCACGCACACATACATACACACACACTCACACGCATATAT
>NW_026327314.1:0-288 GCF_001194135.2 Octopus bimaculoides
TATATTTATAAAAAAAGAAGTTTGAAAACGCCACTATATAAGATAAATTTAAATTTTTAATTTTCTCAGAGATATTTTACACGTTTCGGTTCTTCTTGAGAAAACGAACCTTATTAAAAATACAGATCTTTAAAAGTGTAATAAAAGAAAAGTTCATAATTATTTCTTACTGGTGTCAACAGAGTCCGAGTGGAAGCGTTTTATGTGTGGGAACATAATGGCTGTTTTGTGCGTTGAATTGAATCGTTGGCTGTAGTAGTAGTAGTAGTAGTAGTAGTAGTAGTAGTA
>NW_026327315.1:0-119 GCF_001194135.2 Octopus bimaculoides
ATGTATATATGTATGTGTGTATGTATGTATGAATGTATTTATGTATGTATGTATGTATGTATGATATGTATGCATGTATATATGATATGTATGTATGTATGTATGTGTCTGTACGTATA
>NW_026327315.1:210-405 GCF_001194135.2 Octopus bimaculoides
ATATATGTATATGCGTGTATGTATGTATGTGTGTATATGTACGTATATATGTATATGTGTGTATGTAGTATGTATATATGTATGTATGTATATGTGGGAATGCATGTATGTAATGTATGCATGTATGTGTATATGTACATAAAATACATGTATATATGTGTATGTGTGTATGTATAAAGAAAGAAAGAAAGAAAG
>NW_026327316.1:0-433 GCF_001194135.2 Octopus bimaculoides
TACGTATTTACATATATAAGTATGTATGTATATATGACTCATTGTCTATTACTGTATGTCTGTTTTTTTTCTCTTTCTGTTTGTGTGTGTGTGTGTGTGTGTGTGTGTGTATAGCAAGTCTGAAAGTGTCAATGCTCTCAACTGACCAAACTACAGAAACAATGCCTACAGCCAGTAGTAGTAGTAGTAGTAGTAACACAAAGACAATGTATGATGTAAAAAACAAAACTACAAACAAAAGAACCCCAACAAAAACAAAGAAGACAAATAAGTAAAACTGCTCGAAATTTGTGTAATTGACTGCAACAGTAGAATCATCAATCATGCCAGAATGAAAAATAAAGTAAGTTAGAAATGGCGATTGATCTGGTGGTCGTAGATATTTCGCTTTTACATAATATATTTCTAAAGATGTTGTTACAGCAAATGTTTT
>NW_026327317.1:0-216 GCF_001194135.2 Octopus bimaculoides
AGTGATGATAGAGGAAAAACAGTAGAAGATGCAAAAACTGTTTCCCCCTCCCCTATATCGCATACACCCAACAACCAACAGAAACAACAGCACAATCACTTACACAAACAAACACAGAAACTTACAACATGCCCCTAGCCCCTTCCGATTCCTCTGAACTTTCGTCGGAAGATGAAAGTAGTGAGGAATGGCAAATAGCCAGAAAAGGAAGGAGGA
>NW_026327318.1:0-302 GCF_001194135.2 Octopus bimaculoides
GTACTTTCATGCCTATTGGCATTCATCAGGCCTCATCTGACAGACTGTAAGACTAGGCCTGATGAATGCCAATAGGTATGAAAGTACGTACTAGCCTTTATATATTTAATTCTCTATATTTAATACTCAATATTTCATATATTCAATAAGACATTCAATACTTCATTTCATTTTACTATTTATATTATATTATATATTCCGTATTCTATATCCCACATTAATTTTATAATAAAACATAAAAAACAGACAGAATTGTAACTCTTTTAAATAATATATTCCTCTATACACGATCATACAAAACC
>NW_026327319.1:0-205 GCF_001194135.2 Octopus bimaculoides
TATTATTATCATTATTATTATTATCATTATTATTATTATTATTATTATTTGGTATCTTCGATGAAGTAGTAGAATCAAAAGATTTACTGAATTTGCTACACAATGTCTAAGCAAAACGCAAAAGGCGAAGCTTGAAGTCTCAGTCAAATCAACATTAGCTACGTGTATATATATATATATATATATATATATATATATATATATA
>NW_026327320.1:0-489 GCF_001194135.2 Octopus bimaculoides
GTAGTATTAGTAGTAGTAGTAGTAGTAGTAATCGTGGTGGTGGTGGTGGTGGTAGCATAATTCTTTTTTGTGATATTGTTGCAGTTGTCAGTCTTACCATTTCTTTTATTAAAAAAAAGCTTTCTGTGTGATTAATAACGAATGATAATATTAATAATAATAATAATACTAACAACAAGAATAATAATGATAATAATAATAATAATAATAATAATAATAATAATAATAATAATAATAATAATAATAATAACAATAGTATTAATAATATAAATCGTAGAAATACTAGTAGTAGTAGTATTAGTTAGAAGTAATAATGATATTGTAATAATAATAATAATAATAATAATAATATTAATAATAATAATACCAACAACAATACAAATAATAGTAATAACAGTAATGGAAATATTACTACTACTCTTTCTGCTGCTGCTGCTGCTCCTCCTCATACTACTACTACTACTTACAATAATAACAGCAACAACAACA
>NW_026327321.1:0-635 GCF_001194135.2 Octopus bimaculoides
CCAGGTCGATTTTACCTTTCAGCCTTTTAGGGTCGATAAAATAAGTACCATTTGAATACTGGGGTCGATATAATTGACTCATCTTCCTCCCGCGAAATTTCAAGCCTTGTGCCAAAACTTGAAACTATTATTATTTATTGCTCTAAATTCAAATATCATTGAGGTCAACTTTGCTTTTCATCCTTACAAGGTCAATGAAATAAGCACCAGGTAAGCACTGGAGTCAAAGTACTCGACTTGACCCTACCCCCAAAATTGGTGAACTTGTGCCAAAATCAAAGGGATATATTTCTATTTGCTTTCTGTTCATTCAGATATGAGAAAATGCAACATTTTCTGTCATTATACACATGTCACAAACCTCACTACTCGAGCCATTTTTCTTTTTTACTTCTTTCAATCACCATAACTGTTCATTCAGCGTTGACGTGAAGCTGCGAAATAACAAACACAACAACAACACTATCAACAACCTCATGATACTGAAATTAAGTAATATAAGATTACTTAATGAAACGTAAAAAAAAAGTGTCAGATATAAGGCGATTAAACAATATTTACTACAGTAAAAGGCGACGGGCTGGTAGAAACTTTAGCACGCCGGGCGAAATGCTTAGCGGTATTTCGTTCTGAGT
>NW_026327322.1:0-217 GCF_001194135.2 Octopus bimaculoides
GACCCTATAGGTTCCAATAGTACAACTGTATTCGTCTTTGCTTAGGAAAATGAGTAACTTGTGGGTGTGAAGTCCCCATGAAGGGGTCTTTGTGACTTCTAAGAAGAAATTTTAGAAATATTACTTTATTTGTGTGTAATCTGTATGGTTAACATTCCATCAACATAAAAAATATATGAATTTTCATGGTGGTTATGGCCGTTATGCATTGAATATA
>NW_026327323.1:0-272 GCF_001194135.2 Octopus bimaculoides
AGACTCTTGCGCCAGAAACAAAAACCCTAAATTCATTATATTCCCTTTCTGTCGATGTAAAGATAGAATTTCCACACAAGAAAGAATCAACAAGGAGAATCTTTTCATAGAAAAATTCCAACCATTTCTTAACACACACCCCTCAGTGACCTTATTTCTCTAGGAACAGACATAAACTTCCTGTTAAAAAAGAGTTCATAACTCCAACTAAAAACATATGTCCCCCCCTTACACACACTTCCTGTTTTGACACCACATTTCCTGCTTAACAC
>NW_026327324.1:0-308 GCF_001194135.2 Octopus bimaculoides
ATATATATATATATGTGTGTGTGTGTATGTATATATATATAATATATATACATGCATACATGCGTACATGCATATACGAGACATATAGACACAGTTAGTGATATGTGTCGCATACTTCAGATAAGCTGGAGGCTAAAATTAAAAGAATTCCATTATATATGTGTGAGAGTGAATTTGCGTGTGTATGTGCGCGCTAGCATGTGTGTGTGTGTACGTTTATTACTGTGAATATATGTTGGAAAGTATGATCGTATAAAACTATATATATATATATAAAATATACAAGAATAAGGGCAGAGAATCGTCAA
>NW_026327325.1:0-504 GCF_001194135.2 Octopus bimaculoides
TATATATATATATTATAGTTTACGTAATGTAAGCAAAAATGAGCTTATAGTCATAACAAAAACTTTTAGTGGCATGTATATGAACAACACCAACAAATACAGGTATATCAAGTATAATGCAACATAAACTCCTGGTTTACTATACATATTTCCGCTCTAGTGGATGTGACGCAAATGGTAAATAGCAATTGAAGCCATTTGTCAACTGGGATAATCTCAAGAATCAAAAATTCTTCGAAGTTGATATGTCATTTAAGAAAAAGGTTTATTGTCTGAAATGGACAGTTGTGGTCATGTGTTTCGACCTCAAAAGATGTCACCCGAATGACAGTTGCTCTAAAAACATAGAAACAAATTTATGAATAAAGTAACTTTCATAATTTAAACAAAATTGTTCAGCGATAGATAACTCAGAGCGGCTTTGTGGCAAGCGTTTGAACGATATATGTACGTCAATACATTGTTGTTGGCACTCCGTCGCTTACGACGTCGAGGGTTCCAGTT
>NW_026327326.1:0-208 GCF_001194135.2 Octopus bimaculoides
TTGACTTAGCAGATCAACAAAGATTACACATTTGAAGGGAGAGAAAGATGACCGGCAATAGGCTGGTTACAGTTTCAGCTGAGTAGACTGGAGCAGCGTAAAAGTAAGTGCCTTGTTCAAGAACACAAGGTTCCACTCGTTCCAGGAATGGAGCTCACGAACTTAAGTGTGGCTTCTTCCTTTCTCCTTCCCCAACAAACTTGGCTGT
>NW_026327327.1:0-281 GCF_001194135.2 Octopus bimaculoides
AACAACAACAACAACAACAACAACAACAACAACAACAACAATAACATCAAAGCCATCTCCTCTTCACAGAATCTTTAAGTGGTTATCCCACCTGCTTAAAATAGCAGCCGAATCACTTCCTCATTATACCGTCACGTTTATAAACGTTGCTTGACATGAAGGAAAAGATGCGACGACGGACAATTCTAGAAAGGCCTTTGGTCATGTCATAATTCTTGTTGACCAGAATGGATGCGTTGGCGGTAAACAGCAAAATACTCACCACGACGACGACGGAAGAC
>NW_026327328.1:0-407 GCF_001194135.2 Octopus bimaculoides
AGAGTTCATATATATCAAGTCGAATTAAAAGTTCTTTCACTTCGTTGTTTGTCTTTTCCATTAACAACATGTCCCATCAAAGTTCTTTCTTTTCTTTTCCACCCGTCAACATCACAGTTAACGAAATCTCTTTTTCTTTTTCAAAACATGTAACGACAAGTACACTTTTAAAGAATATTTAAGCAAACCTTCACCGCACGAATTTCCTTTCTTGCAAAACTCTCACTATAATCCACAAGAAGTGACCAACCGACTACTACAATCTCTTGGCTGCCACACAGTTCCATCTCTCTCTGTCCCTCTCTCTCATTGCTTCAGTCCCTATCGGTTGACTGTCAGACTTATCACTGTTATGTTAATAAAATGAGATGTAATTATTTTCCACAAAAATCATGAAATAATGTCAA
>NW_026327329.1:0-395 GCF_001194135.2 Octopus bimaculoides
TTATCAAATTATACTTATTTTAACGAATGTAATATTTGTCTCTTTTTCAGATATTTGAACAATAACCCAATACAAAAATATGAAGATGGTGCTTTCCTTTTCCTCCGCAGCATAGATGAAATGTAAGCATAGCAAGTTTCTTTATAGGAAAATTAAAATAATAAAATGGAGTCATCAAATTCTCAGTTCTTCGTTAATTGTTGTTGGTAATAAATAGCAATGAGTTGATTTAAATTTGAGTGGATCAACATGATTTCCCAACATTGTGTTTTATTATCGTAAATTTTATGTTCAAATATCATGAGCGTTGGTTTCATGTAGTTTCTCCCATGTTTATAAATACACATAATATACTGGAGCACACATATATGTACACATGAGTGTGTATGTGTATG
>NW_026327329.1:1992-2160 GCF_001194135.2 Octopus bimaculoides
ATTTACAGTAGGGACCAATTTTCTTTCATATCTTTGCTGTTTCTTAAATCCCGTTTGCCGATGATCACAGATTTAATCCTTTCCCGCAAGGAGCTCGCTCGTACACGTCCGTCATGTTTGTCATTCGCCCATTAATATTATTATCATTATTATCATTATTATTATTAT
>NW_026327329.1:3645-4482 GCF_001194135.2 Octopus bimaculoides
TACTATTAGTATAGTTGTTGTTTGTGAAAACTGAAAATATTCCATTTGATATTTCGAAAACTACATAATTTTTCTTATGTTAATTAGGAGCATTACTATACATGGCTGTTTCGCTGAAACTAAACAAAATCTACAACACTGAAATCTTTCCATATCTGAGGTGGTACGTCCCTAACTTTAAAAATCAGTTGCTAGATGGAATAAGCACAACCTTCTTAGAGCCAAAACCTCTAATCTAAATGAGTTTTCTCAGATACAGCGGCACAAGGTCCCTATCACCAAATTCCCGACCCTAAAACGTCCCTAAAACACAATAAAATAATCGTTTCAAGTGGCTAGTAATCTTCTTACTTAAAGGTGCTTTATTTTTCAATATGTAAGCTAAAAGAGAATAGAACCTCTCTACTGTCCACTAGACACCGTTTCACATTATTGATGTTATTAACAACTCGTGGAAAAAACGATGAATATCATAATTTTTATAATCTTTGCTTCCTGTCAAATCTTTGTAGATGTGATGCGCATTCAGTTAGAGTTCTCTTTATATAATTACAGTAACCTCGAAAACAATGACGATATGGTGTGTGGATGTCACCTGCCAGCCTTCGTACAACATATAAAAAAAGTGTATGGCAGAACTGTGGACGTCAATGGCACATGTCAGGAGGCTTCAGGCAGAGTAATACCTATACTGAAGTATTCGCAATGTCAAAGTTAGCAAAATTGTTATTTCTTCTTTTCTTTATTATTAACATTAAGAAAAATCCGGGTTATTCTCTGCAGCTCACAATCTAATGTCTTATGAAACGGAAACTATAGATAAAAACATAAAGGAAT
>NW_026327330.1:0-206 GCF_001194135.2 Octopus bimaculoides
TACACACCCATACACACACATAAACGCCCACTACTTGACTGTATGTATATATATATATATATGTATATATATATGGGCCGTGCTTTGGACGGACTATAGTTAAGTTCCAGGTTTGGTGGTTATATACACACACACACATATATATGATACATATATACACATTCCTATATTCACACATAAGTATATATGTATATATATATATATAT
>NW_026327331.1:0-392 GCF_001194135.2 Octopus bimaculoides
AGCACTCAGTCCATGCTGCTGGGTGGTTGGTGTTAGGAAGGGCATCCAGCTGTATAAACCATGCCAAAACAGACACAGAAGTCTGGTGCAGCCTTCTGCCTAGTCAGCTCCTGTCAAACCATCCAACCCATGCCAGCATGGAAGGCAGACAATGATGATGATGACGATGATGATGCCCTCACTGGCACTAAATGATCTGCACAACATGTACTCACAACTAAACTACACCCCAACACAACATGCCCTCACTGTCACACATTACAACATGAGCATGTAGCATGCCCAACCAACATGCCCTTGCTGCCAAACTTTACTCTAAACAATATGCCATCATGGCCACACAATACTACTCTTTTACTTGTTTCAGTCATTTGACTGCGGCCATGCTGGAG
>NW_026327332.1:0-700 GCF_001194135.2 Octopus bimaculoides
ATATATACATACATATACATATAGATAAATACTTACAATACATACATACATACTTTCATATATGTGCATATATATACGGTTGTATGTATGCGTATATATTTGCTTATAGACGCATACATGCATATACACATACACACACAGGCATATATACATACATAAAATTTGCTGTCATGCATATCCACATACGCAGGTGGTTGCATATATGCGTACACATACACACACGCACACATATACACATATGTAATTACGGCTGTATAACAAAACCTACTTAACACTATCGCTGTTTATCTAGCATAATCTAGGAAACATTATAATGTTGATAATTCACTCGCATTATCACCATTAGCATCATTATAAGTATCTAAGCCGGCGAGATGGCAGAAGCGTTAGCACGCCGGGCGAAAAGCTTAGCGGTATTTCGTCTGTCTTTACGTTCTGAGTTCAAATTCCACCGAGGTCGACTTTGGGGTTCATCCTTTGTACCAGCTGCATAATGGGGTCGATCTAATCAACTGCCACCCCTCTCCAAAAATTTTCGGGCCTTGTACCTGGAGTAGAAAAGATTATAAGCATCGGAGTAGAGGCGGTGTTGTCAGAATTATTAGTGCGTCGAATAAAATGTGTATCGGCATTTCTTCCGGCTCATCACATCTTGTGTTCAAATTTCGCCCAAGTTCGACTTCATTTTTCCTTTTTTTTT
>NW_026327332.1:3698-3981 GCF_001194135.2 Octopus bimaculoides
AATCTATCTATTTATATATATACATCATATATGCATATATATATATATATATATATATATATATAAATATACAAGTATGTGTGTATGTTTAAATGAGTGCTGATGTATGTATGTGTAAGTACGTCTATTGTGTGTATCTGTGCGCATATATGTCAATATATATATATATATATAGTTAAATTATATAAATACTTGTGCGTCTACGAATTTAGATATCTATGTATATATGTATATATATATATGTGTGTGTGTGTGTGTGTGTGTGTGTGTGTGTGTGCGTGCG
>NW_026327332.1:3991-4644 GCF_001194135.2 Octopus bimaculoides
TGTGTGTGTGTGTGTGTGTGTGTGTGTGTGTGTGTGTGTGTGTGTGTGCGTGTGTGTATGTATGTATATATATATATATGCACAAATATATATTTATAGTTAAATTATAGTAATGGTTGTTCGTCTACGAATGTAGGTATGTACGTATATATATATATATATACATATTTAGATATGTATTTGTTCGTGTGTTTATATGTATGTGTATATATATATATGTATGTGTGTGTGTGTGTGTGTGTGTGTGTGTGTGTGTGTGCTTATGTATGTATTTGCAGATGTATATATTAGTGTGGAAATTAAATCTTGTTGTAGTCGTGATATATCGCTTTGAGGGTTCTTTCCAATATGGACGACAAAGTAAGCATTAATTTTTAATTTCTGATGTTTTCTTGTTTCTTTTTGCAGATTACTTTATACCAAAATGATTAAATTCGCATCGATTTTTTGAATCTTTTAAAATGACTTTAGATCAGACCCATATCAGTCATTTCATGCCGTATGAATTCAAAAGAAGGTTTTTCGGCAACGAAAGCATCAAGAAATATTCGGTCTGTCTGCGGAATTGAGGCTTTAAATGTATGGACATGACAACGATGATTTGGTCACTTCTACCGATGAATTGGTCACTTCCACCAATGAATTGGTCACTT
>NW_026327332.1:5472-6070 GCF_001194135.2 Octopus bimaculoides
TATATATACATGCAAACACTAAGTATATACACAAAAATGCACAAACATTTCATTCATACATACATACATACATACATACATCTAACAATTCTACTTGTTAAAATACTCACACCTACACACCTATATCTACACTCACAGACAAATATATACATAGACATACATACATACAGACAGACAGACAGACAATAGAACACAAAGACAAACAAGAGATTTAACTCCGTCGTATAATTGTCAGTCGTACAAGTAGATACCGGAAGTAAATATCGAGAAATAATTCGATAACAAAATCTGAAATTCTCTGAAGAATTATAATTCTGAGACAGACATCTCGTAAAAATCTGTTTAGTGAACGTATTTTATGAGGTTCCACTAAACTTTAAATCCCCTGGCCGTGTTTAGAACAACGCAAGAAAATGGTGGCTACCAGACACTGACTAATGGCTACAAAGATGATTTCCGGACTTTGAAGTGCTTGAGATATGTTTAAAATAATACATACATACATACATACATACATACATACATACATATATATATGTATATATATATATATACATACATACATACATACATACATACATACATACATATATATATG
>NW_026327332.1:7715-8227 GCF_001194135.2 Octopus bimaculoides
ACACCCACGCACACGGTTAACTGCAGAATTGCATTGATTAATTGCACGTGACGGGGTGAATACCGTCCCATCCATTCAAAACCTATGCCGTCCTCGGCCATTTACAAACTAAACAGCGCCTGTCTTTCTTTGAACTCACGCACGCCGCGTACACAGATGCTTATATGCGCCCACACACTCACACAACACGCACACACACACACACATATATATACACATACATAGAAACGCACGCGCGTTCGCATACAAAGGTGTCAGTATGAATGTATGGGCGTGCGTTGTATGTTTTCGCGTGCGTATAAAGCTGTACATGTATTGTGTATATATCTGGAAAGAATTAGGCGTATTAATAAACGTGTTGTTACAAACATACGCATCCATACATATGTATATATATATATATACCCATATACATACATACACAAAAATATTATACATAAATGCATATATAAATATTTATATACACATACATATATATACACACACACACACACACACACACACATATATAT
>NW_026327333.1:0-223 GCF_001194135.2 Octopus bimaculoides
ACACACACACACACACATACACACACACACACACATATATATATATAGGTGCACGAGTGGCTGTGTGGTAATTAGCTTGCTTGCCAACCACATTGTTTCGGGTTCAGTCCCCCAGTGTGGCACCTTGGGCATGTGTCTTCTACTATAGCCTCGGGCGACCAAACCTTGTGGGTGGATTTGGTAGACGGAAACTGAAAGAACCCTATCGCATATATATATATAT
>NW_026327334.1:0-369 GCF_001194135.2 Octopus bimaculoides
TATTATTATTATTTTTATTATTATTATTTTTATTATTATTATTATTATTGGCACCAGTCTTTGGTTGGTTTGTCTTCTTTTTTTTCTTGCATCTTTTTTTCCATTCCTTGGAATCAGTTCCAAAACTTGATTTACTTTTCTCTTGTCTCACTTTCAGATTGCATCATTTTTCTGTTTTTTTTTTTTTTTTTTTCTATTATCTACCTATATTTAGTAGTCTAATTATTGTCATTATTATTACGATTATTATTAGTATTAATATTAGCAGCATTATCATCATCATCATCATCATCATCATTATTTTTATAGCTCAAAAATATAGATATAGGCGCAGGAGTGGCTGTGTGGTAAATAGCTTGCTTACCAACC
>NW_026327335.1:0-209 GCF_001194135.2 Octopus bimaculoides
ATATGAACATTTAATGTGGTTTTAGAGTCAAGCTTTGACTGCTATTTCCCTCGTGGTGGTATCTTTTAGATACCCTAAATTATAATTTTATATATTTATATGTGTATATATATATGTTGTGGGGCTGAAAAGTTCCTGGCTTTGAGTACCAGAAAATAGAGGAGGATCAATTAATTATGATTTTATCCAACATATTCCCCTCTCAGATT
>NW_026327336.1:0-1040 GCF_001194135.2 Octopus bimaculoides
AATTTATACTTAGCGTATATAAAACTATACTGATATATTCACTACATATAAAAATATTGCTTAGAATATAATTTTATTAATATATAATTAGAATGTTCTTTTACCTCAATACTCTTTTATTAATACCAGTATATACCTATTAATCAATATTCATAGATACCATATGATGAGTTAGTATTTAAGTGTACAATATGTATAAATATTAAACTATTTCTGAATAATTTTCTTTTCTTCCCTCTATTGTGGTAAAAGTTTGGTATATGCTCAAAAGTATCCATGAATTTCTATCCTTTTGTTAATATATTCTTCTTAATAACCCTCTGAATAGCCATAAACTTTATCTGTATACAATATAGCAGCATTGTTTTAAAACATTTAACTATAGTACTACATGATAAGACTTCCCTTGTTTCATTACCAATGGTCTACTAGTGGGCAACCCTTAGTTACAGCCAACATCTTGTTTAAGTTTTCCTTTACCAAATCTCATGATTTTATGACTATACCAACCCTGATTTCTGTCTGCTCTCTCACCCCTACCCCTAACAGAGAATGCCCTTTATTCTCTTAAGCCTTAGATATACAAGGTTTGATAAACTAGTCTATAAATTAAAACTAAAAAAACAATAAAATCAGTGACAGGCAGAGTCTTCTCGACATTTTATTTATTAACTTTTATGTTGTAGTTGAAGCAACATGTTCTTTGTCTATTTAATTAACTTCTTGGAGATTTTAGGTATAATTATACTAATGTGTCCATCTATTCTAATTTGATTAAATTATATGTCTTTGTGCAGCTGAGGATTGCTCTGCATTTTAAATTGATGTAATGATTACATTATTCAATTAAATGGAGTTGCATGAAACGATTGTACTGCATTACCTCCGGATATCCTTGTTGCTTATTTTGATTTTAATCACTTTACTTTGAAATTGTATGGATAGTACTGTACTAAATTCTGGTGCCTCAACTTAAGTATCATATTCACCTGGACGACTGGCACCCATGCCAACGTCGTCTCCTTCATTGGACACGAAAC
>NW_026327337.1:0-584 GCF_001194135.2 Octopus bimaculoides
TTTGTTGACCCTCAAGAAGATGAAAGACAAGTTTGATACCAGTGACATCTCAACTCAGATTTCATTGCAGGATCCATACCTGGAATGAAATTACATTCAGGCATTTACCACAAATAGATGCAACTTTTTTTTCTTTTAATCTTTTCCTTCAAACACTCATACGTCAAAATCGATGGCAGTGACCACCAGCATCGTTACTTTTATTGAATACTCTCATAACCTTGATCAAGATAAAATATTAAGAAAATTAAAATGCATCTTTAATGTTCTACTATGGTTTAAAGAAACTATTCTTTCAGTATATGAAGCAAAAACTCGCAGAGAATTACACACACTATTTCTTCAAATGGAAGAATGATGGGAAGTGCTGCAAGAGATAAATATTTTAATTGTAACATATAAAACAGTATAAATATTTATGTGAATATTCATGGTTTACAGTTATTCTTCTCTTCTCTTGTCATATTTGTGGATTCAGTGACATTTTGTGAGTTAAGAGACATCACATGGTTTCTCCACGCACTTCGCCACTAAAATATGTGTATATATGTTTGTACATGCATATATATATATATATATATACA
>NW_026327338.1:0-546 GCF_001194135.2 Octopus bimaculoides
ATCGTCCAACCCATGCTAGCATGGAAAGCGAACGTTAAACGATGATGATGTGTGTGTGTTTGTGTCTGTATATGTATCTCCATTTATCCATCATCATCATCAACCTATGGACACTAAGGGCTAAGTTACCCGATTTCTATGATGTATTGAGTGGCCAAGATTATGACACTGTAAATGAACAGGAAGCCAGTTTATCGCAGGGTTAGTCATTTACAGCTGAATGAATTGGAGCAACAGGAAATGAAGTGTTTTGCTCAAGAATACAAACACACTACCTCGAGCTGGAATCGAAACTGTGATCTTGCGATTGCAAGTGCAACACCCTTACCACTAGGCTACACAATTATATATATATATATATATATATATATACATATATATATATATAGGTTATGAGCGATAGTGGTGTCAATTAGACCCAGAGGTTTCAGGTAATGCTGTGTAAGTGCTATGGATAGACCACAGTTAAGCTCCAAGTTTGGTGGTTATGCGAATAATCCTTTCACACTGTCTCCGATGAAGGGATATAATAAATATCCTGGAAAC
>NW_026327339.1:0-210 GCF_001194135.2 Octopus bimaculoides
TATTGAAAAATCTGAAGATTCAGAAAAATTATATTACATACATATCAGAGGGATGACCACTAAGTGGACATCTATTATGCAGGAAGAAGACCCCATAGATTGTTCTCATGAAAATTCAGCAAACGCCAGAACGTAAGCGAGCAAGACAAATGAAAAAAATACAAAATGTGCCAAATATATATATATGTATATATATATATATATATGTAT
>NW_026327340.1:0-629 GCF_001194135.2 Octopus bimaculoides
TATATATATATATATATATATATCTTACAGCAGTATCAGCGCCAAGCAGTGTTTATACATAAACGAACCTTAGTTAAAATAACGTTTGTGACATATTTCAGCTTATAAAGTTAAATTCACTGCAGTTACAGTGGAGAAAAGAATTCTCATTTATGATAAACAAGTGTAAACATACCACATCTGTCCAGTGCTGTCATCTGTCAGATCACCCGCGCATTTCTAACTCTTTAGAAAAACCGAAGAGAGGCCGCTCTGGACAGACTTTATTAAAGCCGCCATTTTAACTAAAACAGTAAACAACAAAGACTGAGTTGCGCTATTAGACAGCCAGGTCAGAAAAAATTGCAGCAGTATCAGCGCCAAGCAGCGTTTAGGCATATGCGTACTTTAGATCAGTTAAAATACATCTGCGACATTTTTCAACTTCTAAAGGCAAATTCACTGCAGTTACCGTGGAGAAAAATAGTGTTTTCACACCTTTTTACCATAAGAGAAAAATTTTCGATTCTACTCCGTTGTTTTGAAAGAGATTAAAATTAACGAAAAGATAAACCTCAACTTCAGTCGATTTATCCGACTTTACGTCAGTCTCAGAAAACATTTGAAAGCATAAAAGTTAAAGAAAAAGC
>NW_026327341.1:0-265 GCF_001194135.2 Octopus bimaculoides
CATACATACATACATACATACATTCATACATACATACATAAATACATACACACGAACTTACGTACATACACACGTACGTACATAATACATACATACATACATACAGGCGCAGGAGTGGCTGTGTGGTAAGAAGCTTGCTTCCTAACCAAATGGTGCCGGATTCAGTCCCACTGCGTGGCACCTTGAGCAAGTGTCTTCTACTAGGGCCGATCATCGCCTTCTGGGTAGATTTGGTAGACAGAAACTGAAAGAAGCCCATCGTATA
>NW_026327342.1:0-340 GCF_001194135.2 Octopus bimaculoides
ATAATTTAAATAATAATACATGAGTGTGTAGAGTTTTATACCAACACACGCTTACATACATTCTAAACACTCATAAACACAAAAATATATATACATGTCATTTCGCTGGTTTGTGTGTGTGTGTTTGCGTCTGTGTATGTAATTTAGTGTATGCATGTGTATTTACGAGCGTATACATTTACAGATAAGGCAATATAATTGATATGTTTATAAAACTTTCAGAAACAAACACACTCACACACACATACACACATACACGCACACACATACGTTAATGCAAACATAGACACACCTAAATACATGCATACGTGCATACAAATATGCGTATATACATAATGTA
>NW_026327343.1:0-711 GCF_001194135.2 Octopus bimaculoides
TTCCCAACAATTCCACAATCCCCAACCTCCAGAGCTATTGAAGAAACTGACAAAGATTCCTAACATTTGCAAAACAAAATTAGACAATACGACACTGTACTACAGATGACATCATTTGGAACCACAAGAGATTTAACTGAGGCAGCATTCATCCAAACTTTCAAGATCCAAGCTCAGATTTATCATCGCATTGTCTCTCTACTACCTCTGTCAAATGAATCACCAAAATTGGCCTTTCATTATTTATAATCTGTACCTGTTTGTTTGGTTATGAAATATGATACACAAAACGTGTTTCTGAATTACGTGTATTTACTTTATATACAAATGAGTTGAAAACTTTCTTCTAGCATTCCACTTAATATCTATGTTCCATGCTGGCATGGATTGGAGAGTTATTAATGTAGAAATATGGTATCGTAGCTACTAACAGTTGAGGGTTGCGTAGTCTAGACGGCGTTTTTAGATTTCATTATTCTCTTTAACCCGGGCAACGCCGGGTATTTCTGCTAGTATATATATAAAAATGAGAATCTGTCTGTCTGTCTGTCTGTCTGTCTGTGTGAATCCCTAAAACTTGAGAACTACACAACCAATTTCATTCAAATTTTACACATGCCTTACTTAGGGTCCATGTAGTGTCATAGGACAAAAAAAATTTAACTTTTTGCCTAATGCGAGCCCAGAGCAATCTCTTATATCTTCCACTAT
>NW_026327344.1:0-626 GCF_001194135.2 Octopus bimaculoides
ATGTATGCATGTATGTGCACACACACACATACTCACACATACACGCACAGTCATGCTCGTATACATGTGTCGAGTATAAATATGTACATGTATGAATGTCTGTTTGTATGTATGTATTTATGCATGTATGTATCTCTGTGTGTATGTATGTATGTATGTATGTGTGTGTGTGTGTGTGTGTGTGTGTGTGTGTGTGTATCACACAAGTATGAGTATATGTATTTATAAGTGCGTCTATGCGTGTAAGCATGTATGTGTGAATGTATGTACGTACGTATATATGTATGAATGTGCGTGCATGCGTGTGTACATATCTATAAAGTCGGAATTTTTTCTTTATATTTGAGAAGCGAAAGAAAATGTAACAGGTGTTAGGTATTTTTGGGGTCAAACTCTGTGATGTTACAACAGGGAGAGAGAGGAGGGAGGAAGAGAGATGAAAATGGGGAAGGAGAATGTTGAGAGAAAAGAGAGGGGGAGAGAGAGAGAGAAGAAAGAGATGAAGAGGAGGAAAGACAGAGGGAGAGAGGGAGAGTCAGGTGACCTTCTCGTTTTTTGTTCAGAACATAGGGCGCGGTGATCTACGTACCTTTATCTATCATAGTCAACCACACACACACACACAT
>NW_026327344.1:1434-1753 GCF_001194135.2 Octopus bimaculoides
TATATATATATATATATATATATATATATATATATATATACACATGTATAGAAGGTCATATACATACATACATATCTACATACACACATACATACTCAGCTGTAACGAGCACCAGCTGGTTGTTGGTGCAGCTCTCTCTCCCTCCAGCTGTCACATCCTCGAAGTTCCGCTGGGTCAAGGGCGGGAGGAGTGAACGGGGGGAGAGGGTGAGAGCGCGTTTATGGCTTCTCGTGACCATATAGGCACTAAAATCAATTACGCATGCTTACACCTAAACATGTATGTAATGTCCGTTCTTTTCTTTCTCTTCGTTATACTT
>NW_026327345.1:0-237 GCF_001194135.2 Octopus bimaculoides
TTAATTAATTAATTTTACCCTTTTATTATTATTGAAATATAATTTACTCCTTGATCGAAAACTACAATTTCTGCAGGATTACTCGTAACACACACGTGGGTATTAAGGGTCGATGAAATAAGTACCAGCTGAATTATGGGGTGGGGTCAATGTAATCGATTTGCCCCCTACTCTGAAATAGCTAGCCCTGTTTGTAAAATGTAAAACCATTATTATTATTGTTATTATTATTATTAT
>NW_026327346.1:0-378 GCF_001194135.2 Octopus bimaculoides
TATATACAAATATATATGTATGTACATATATTTATTTACATACATATATCTATATATGTACATTTATATATATACATTTATACGTACACATACGCACACACATACACACATATATATGTATAAAAACATGTATATACGATTATATGTACATGCATATAAATTTGTGAAGTTATGTGGGTGCGTGTGAGTGTGGGTCTGGGGGATGTCAGGCTGTGGGGTGTGTGGGCGTTGTGGGATGTGTTTCTATCTATCTATCTATCTATCTATCTGTCTCTCTATATTTATAAATATATCCATCTATCTGTCTATCTATCTATCTATCTATCATTGTTCGCATGGTCAAAATTAACGTGAGTTATTTAGACATTAACAAATTTA
>NW_026327347.1:0-654 GCF_001194135.2 Octopus bimaculoides
ATATACATAAGCAGGCAAACAGAAAGAGTAAAAGAGAAAAAGAAAGGCGGACAGGCATTGAGAGATATATTTTCCTATATCTTTGATAAATGTTGCTGTCAACTTCTATCACTAAAAAAGTTCACCAAATATAAATTGAATTGCTTTAATAGGCGTTATTGCAAATTAAAAGTGCACTTTATTTACACACATACGGATGCACACATGCATTTACTCACGCACAAACACATAGACATTCATAAAAAACTTTCATTTTCCTATTATCTTGCTATCAGCGACATTTTCATGATTATAAGTGTATCCCTACTTCTCTACATCATGAGATATAAACAGAAAGCAAAACGATGCACCTTACGTTGCAACATTTGCAACCAAAGCTGCAAATCCATACAATCAATGGACAATATTGAATGCTGTTCTTTGCGTGTCGAATAGATGTAACGTTAAATACAAACTTTTGTTTTGGTTTAGAGTAAGCTGAAAATATGCATATTTTAGTTTACCGCTTGTTCTTTTTGTGACCTACATTTTTTCGTCATATTTTTGTTTAAGGAGTATATTTCAACTTAAATATCATCTCAATATCTCTCCTTTCTGTGCTTTCTAGGCTCGAAACGTTAAAGACTTTTTCAGTTCCCGAGCGTTAAACTAATA
>NW_026327348.1:0-554 GCF_001194135.2 Octopus bimaculoides
TATTATTTATCTGTTTATTTATTTATATTGTTGTTTATTTCATATTATTAATATAATTATTTGTTTATTTATTTTTATTTTAGGATTAATATCTTTCTGTACACTTGGACCTGTAATAATAACAGCAACAACACCAACAAAAGCAACAACTACAGCAAAACTGTTAGCGTTATAGAAGCTGTGACATGATAAAAAGCTTTAACACTAAGTAGCTATATGGTATGTCTTATTATGGTGATCTGGGGGTGTCACGTCGAATAATGGTTAAAGTAGCATAATGAACTGTTTTTGATTTTTATACAATATTCCTACATACTTGTGTGCAAAAATGAGCAGAAGAGTAAATTTTGTATAATAAAACATACATGAAAGAAGATATAAAGATATAAAACATGAATGAATTAACTACTACTACTACTACTACTACTACTACTACTGCTGCTGCTGCTGCTGCTACTACTACTACTACTACTACTACTACAGGTGCTGGGAAATGGAATGTGAAAGTGAGAAATAGATAAGAGTGGCAAAGGTATACATGTCTATATATATAT
>NW_026327349.1:0-212 GCF_001194135.2 Octopus bimaculoides
AAAGAAGAATGTTTATAAATAGTATATAGAAACAATACACGAGATAATTTTACATGCTAAAACTAAAATAAATATACATGTACAGAAGTACTTATATACACATATATATGTATATATACGTATGCATATATGTGCACATGCATATACACACATACATACATACACATGTATGTATATGTATATGTATTTATATATATATATATATATATATA
>NW_026327350.1:0-279 GCF_001194135.2 Octopus bimaculoides
ATACCTACATCTACATGTATATATAGATGCATATCCGGGTACAGGACGTGGCAAACAAACGTGGACAAAATGAAAAACAACATAAACAGAGCACAGAAAACGCACAGGCCACGTAGAGAACATTTCCTTCATCAGCTGCCACCATATATGTAGAGATGGATAAGCGTATATGTGTGCATACTTTAAGATTATACGTATATTTGTGAGTATATGTATGTGTCTATGTGATTGTGTACTTGTATATATGTATAAGTAAGGTTATATGTGCATATATGTATC
>NW_026327351.1:0-560 GCF_001194135.2 Octopus bimaculoides
ATGTACATACGTATGTATGTACATATGTTTGTATGTCTGTCTGTCTGTATGTATGTATGTACATCCGCTTCGTTCCTTGAAGTGGAGCCAGCCCTTCAAACTAGAAAAGAAAAACGAAACTGTTTTTCTTTTTTGTTTTTCTTTTTCTTTGCACTGGAAGAGCGTAATTTTATTTTCTCATTGATAGAAAAGTTTCAAGATTGTTGGATAAGACATAAAAAAGGGATGAAACAACAAAAAAGATAAAAGACTGACTGAAGAAGAAAACAATAACAACAACAGCAATAATAATAATAATAATAATGAGAAAAAGAAGAAGAAGAAGAAGAAGAATGGTGATGACGACGCCAACGACGACGAATATGATGACGACGATGATGATGACGGTGACGATGACGATGATGATGATCGTTCTATTTAAAGTAATAAATAGAAGCAATTACCATTCTATTTAAAGGGATAATTTAAATGAAAGAACATTTCGGTCTAAATTAATTCCACTTCTGAATGTGTTGATACTGAAAGAGATATTCTAAATTTAGAAGGTTCACCGCAATACT
>NW_026327352.1:0-287 GCF_001194135.2 Octopus bimaculoides
CAGGTGTGCACAAACAGGGTCGTAAGCAGAAATGTAAATATACACACTACAGATACATTGAGTATTATATATGTGTGTATATATATGCGTTTAAAAAATGTGTACGTGTATATATGTGTGTGTATATGTGATCTATTTGTGTGCGTGTGTGTGTTAAGGAAGTATAATGCGTCATTTTATTGTATGTATATGTTAAATACGAAGAGCGTGTAATGCAAACGGAATGTGGTGCATACGCTAAAGTATGGTTAACGTGTACTACACACGCTGTATGACGCGTGTGTAGT
>NW_026327353.1:0-334 GCF_001194135.2 Octopus bimaculoides
ATATATATATATATATATATATATATATATAAATAAAAGAAGTTTGATCAAAAAGTATCAGGACTAATACTATAAAAAGAAAATTACAACACATCAGTTTAGCTTTTAACCACCTTTGAAGTAGTTCCCTTCTGAAGGCACACACATTATCTAGTATCGGCAGCATTGATGGAAGAATTCCTAGAGATATTGCATTTTCTTGGATTGGTTTAAAGTCTTGAAATCTTGTTCCTTTCAAGCACTGTTTTTGGGGGTCAAAGCCATAGACCCACGATATGTATGTGTGTGTGTTTGTTTGTTTGTTAGTATCTCTGTATGTATGTACCTATGCATA
>NW_026327354.1:0-239 GCF_001194135.2 Octopus bimaculoides
TTTTTTACAAAAACTGCTTGTACTTCAGTAACAACAACAACAACCACAACAACAACCATAAAGAAAAAGAGAAAATATGAAAGAAAGAAAAAGGAAAAAATAGGTCGACCATTCAGTACCGAGTAACACGAAATATACCCCTATATCCATTCGTAATCCTAGCGGAAGATCTTATGAAACACTTCAGAACTTTACAAACTATACATACAGAGAGAGGGGAGAGAGAAAGAGAGAGAGAG
>NW_026327355.1:0-239 GCF_001194135.2 Octopus bimaculoides
ATGTATGTATGTATGTATGTATGTATGCATGGAGGCTGGTATGTATGTATTTGTGTATATATATGTATGCATGTTATGTGTGTATGTATACATGTACATATGCATTATTTAAGTGTATAAGTATGTATATTTATGTATTCACATACAAACATCTGTATATATACATGTGCACATGTGCATATATACATGATACATACATATATATATGTATATATATGTATATATGTATATATATATAT
>NW_026327356.1:0-218 GCF_001194135.2 Octopus bimaculoides
CACACACACACACACACATATATAAAGAAGACAATTAACACGAAAAACGACCCTTCATCAGTAGTCGGCTGTCCTTCTACTCCTTATTTCGAGCAATCTACTACAAGGTAAGTCTTTGAAGGGAGTTGCTCCCGCGAACCAAATTCCCAAATCCCAAATTTGTAATACTATTATAAATGATACTGTTTACATTGCATTAGTAAAGTGTAAAATAGTAA
>NW_026327357.1:0-381 GCF_001194135.2 Octopus bimaculoides
AGTTATGTATAAAAAATTTTAAACATTAAATAGAACGAAGAAATTAGCGATTTGAGTGCACTAACGTATTTATATATGTATAAAGGTAATAGTTAATTGTGCCTTCGAAGTTTCGGTTTATATGCCGTCGCCTGTATGTCTTATCCTCTTTTCCTTTTAAATATATGTGTGTATAAATATATATATTGATAGAAGCATAGATATAAAAATATATGTAAGCACACACACACACGTTTATATAAATACATACATACATACATAGGTAAGTGCGCGTGTGTGCGTGTATGGATGTATATATGGATATAAATGTGAACACGGGTATATTTAAGTATATTTAATAGCAACGACTGTAGCTGTTCAGGATTACTGAAGCGTTGATAA
>NW_026327358.1:0-222 GCF_001194135.2 Octopus bimaculoides
ACTATTAATTCTGCCATGAAGGGAAACCATTGGGCCAGCGGGTTTCCAAGATATAGCCACCCCTCCAGATCATCACAGATCCTCCTCCATGTTTAATAGTTGGAAGATGGCAGTCTGGGTCAAATGCTTCTTTTGGCTGTCTCCACATGTATGCTTGGCCGGTGGCCAGAAGTAAGGTAAAGGATGACTCGTCCGAGAAAATAACATTCTTCCACTGCTCTA
>NW_026327359.1:0-401 GCF_001194135.2 Octopus bimaculoides
GCTCAATAAACACTTACAACGCCCGGTTTGGGAATCGAAACCGCGATCCTATGACTACGAGTCTGCTACCTTAACCACTGGACCATTGCGCCTCCACAAGGAAGGAGTATTACAGAAGAATACTACTCATACTAAAAACTGAACTCTCACCGAAGCTGTTAACATTCTGGCACCTTCAGTAGTCTAATAATAATAATGATGATGATGATGATGATGATGATAATAATGATAATGATAATAATAATAATAATAATAATAATAATAATAATAATAATAATAATAATAATAATAATAATAATAATAATAATAATAATAATAATAATGATAATAATGATAAACTACAGACAGTATACGGCTTTACCAAGGAATTAGATATGAAATTCGGATTAGAAAAATGTGCC
>NW_026327360.1:0-224 GCF_001194135.2 Octopus bimaculoides
AGAAGAAGAAGAAGAATAACAACAACAACAACAACAACAACAACATCATGGTTATAGATTGACAACAATAACAGTTACAAATATAAACATGGAAGAATGACAAAGAAAATAACAACAGCCACATTAATACAACAGCAAAATGGAATGATGTGAATCTCATGACAACAATATGAGCAAGTATAACAAGACTGACAATAATGACTGCCATAACAACAGCAACAACA
>NW_026327361.1:0-217 GCF_001194135.2 Octopus bimaculoides
ATATATATATATATATATATATACACACACACACACACACACACTTATAAACATGCATACACACACAAACGTGCACGCGCGCACACACACATATATCTGCTCGTAGACATTCGCACAAATACGCATGTGTACATGCATACATACATACAAGCCTGCATACACACAACTATACACACATATACACATAAACACAACTGTATACACACACAACACACAC
>NW_026327362.1:0-386 GCF_001194135.2 Octopus bimaculoides
ATATATATATATATATATATATATATATATACACACTCACACATGTATGTATACACGAAAGCAGTCTAATTCGCATAAACATGCGTGTGTGTATGTGAGTGTACATATATGCATGTTCATATATCTATATACGCATGTTCGTATGCATGTGTATATACATGTATTCGTGTGCGTATGTATCTAATCTAATTCGCATATCAGATTTTATTGTGTTTACAGAGTTAAAGACATTAGTTCGAGACAGAACATCTGCTATGAGACTTCTAACATTCAGAACTGCCAGCCACTTCACACAAGTCGATCGGAATTTACAAAATAAGAAATTGGCATATATATATACACATATGTGTATGTGTATATGTGTGTGGGTATAAATATATATATAT
>NW_026327363.1:0-205 GCF_001194135.2 Octopus bimaculoides
AATGCCCTGATTCAGTACCAGGCACTAGCTCTCATAGCTTCTGATCTTTATTGATTGGAAGTGTTATCATGTACATACTTAGTCTTGGTGTAAAAGATGGGCTACAGCAAATATTCCAATCAGTACCACAGATTTACTTGTCATTGGCTTGACCATAACCAGTTGAGCATGTCCCTTAGTGGTTGACAATTTGTGCATCTCTAAT
>NW_026327364.1:0-1091 GCF_001194135.2 Octopus bimaculoides
GTGTGTGTGTGTGTGTGTGTGTGTGTGTGTGTGTGTACATATCTGTGTGTGTGTACCAAATCTGGCGGGGCTTTGGTTGGCCCAACGCAATACTAGAAGAGATATGACCAGGGTACGACGCAGTGGGATTGAATCCGGAATCACGTTCCTGGGAAGCCAAATTCCTACCACACAGCCACGCCTGCGGCTATATAACAGAAAGGCAGGAATTTCGATTATCGCCACGTGGTGAGAGTTGTAAGATATATAAGAAACTAAAGAAGTAAAACACACACACTTTACATAGTTTTCATCTACTTCTTAATATATTGACCATGACAGAGAAAGTTGTCATGGCGATACCTGCTCAGAGGCCTGTGCAAAGTTGCAGAAAGTGTATGGAGAGGAGTGTATGACCCGCACACAAGTGTACGAGTGGTTCTGACGCTTCCAAGATGGCCGAAAAATTGTCGATATTGACGAACGTTCTGGGGAAACTCGCCACCAGCAGAACTGAGGAAAACATTGTAGATGTGCATGCAGCTGTGAGGAGAAATCTTCGAATCACCATCCGTGAAAGTTATCAGAGGATGTGTAGATTAGTTACGGTTCAGTTCAGTCCATTATCCCTGAAGATTTGGGTGTGAGACGCGTGTCTGCCAAGTCTGTGCCAGAACTGCTTTCAGCTGACCAAAAAAGAAACTCGGGTTTCAGTTGCACAAGATCTCGTTGTATGCGTCGACAACGATGAAAACCTTTTGAAAACTCTGCGTAGGCCTCTGAGCAGATATCTCCAAATTTTGGCAAAAAATTGATGCAGTTTCTCTACTCAACAGTCTCTTGTCATGGTCAATGCCACGATCACATGTGACATATTCCTTTGAAGCACTGCTGCAAACATCAGAAATGAGTTAGAACGTAAAATCTTCGTAGGCAAGCACAGCAGAATTTAAGATCAATCTGTACCGCGGGGCTTCACCTGGCGGTCTTTAGCTTCTTTACTATGTCAACAGTCCGGATACTTATTGATCAGACCACGGACACATATATATATATATTTATATATATAAGTACACATAAATATATAACATATACAAGCATATATATATATA
>NW_026327365.1:0-489 GCF_001194135.2 Octopus bimaculoides
CCATTTTTTTTTTTTTGATCAAAAGTTGAGCAGTCATTACACGTCGTTTCGATTTAATAGGTATTAGCAGGATAGCAATGATGCCCCTTTCAGTCTAGGAGTAAACCTTTAGCCTATTATAAACAGATATAGTTTGGGTGTTATGGGCTAACAAATACTACAAACTTTGTTTCATAGACAAGGGTTATGGAATTTTAGTGAGGGAAACATTTATAATTATACACCGTTTAACTTATTAAAAAATCCACTCGGGTGTAATTGGTAGCAGAATCCTGCGGCATACGTCGGATTTGGTGTTCGATAACCGCGTATATTTCTGTTTAATTTTCTTTATCATAGATCGTATTTGCAGATGTATTATGCATGAATTTTCTGAAAATTATAACCGCTCATATTAAATTATAAATACAAATATATACAGATTCTTACTTACGTAAAAGCGCGCACACACACACATACACACCCCTCTTTCTCTTTCTCTCTCTCTCT
>NW_026327366.1:0-290 GCF_001194135.2 Octopus bimaculoides
AAAACCCGTCTAAATTTGCGTATATCATACATGCACGCACATATCTCAATGTGCGTACGTTTATATTTACATGCGCATGTATCCTCGCACATATATTGTTCCTTGTGCGTGTCTATAAGTGCACGGAAAAAAGGTTTGGAGGGGAGAAAAAAACAGAAAAACTATATGCGGGAAAATACAAAAACCATTAACCCTATACCTATGTGAAAACCTAAAAATAATAAAAATATATTATAATATCTGTAAGGAACGACCGTGCGAACTCAAAAAGGAGAAATGGTGACGAATGG
>NW_026327367.1:0-201 GCF_001194135.2 Octopus bimaculoides
ATATATATATATCTATATATGTACATATATTCATATATACATACACACATATATATGTATACATATGTAGATATGTGTGTAAATATATATATACACACATATATATGTATATATATGTAGATGTGTGTGTACATATATATATACATAGAAATGTCTATCTATCTATCTATCTATATATCTATCTATATATCTATCTATCTA
>NW_026327368.1:0-653 GCF_001194135.2 Octopus bimaculoides
AATAGTAAAATGAAATGAAGTATTGAATGCCTTATTGAATATATGAAATAGTGAGTATTAATATATATAGAGGGGCTAGTATGCTCTCCTGCTTCATAGCAGTCATCATAGCAGTCTGTGGAAGAGCGTAGGCTCGATAGGTTACAGACTTTTCACTTCTCGAGCGTCATACTAATACATCTGTTTGTTGTCTACAGCACCTGTCTTCGTCTTTTTTTGTGAATTCTGCTCTAAATACACACATACACACACACACACACACACACACACACACACACACACACACACACATATATATATATATATATATATTTATATATATATATATATATATGTACATATATACATATATATTTATTAATAAGGATAGACATTGATATCAATCAATTAAAACCAGTGGAATAGCATATTAAAAATAAAATCCGAAGTTTAAAAGTATATTACATACAAAAAATAAGAGGAATGGCCAGCAATAGTTGACTCCTAGATGCTAGAAATAGATGCCGAATCATCATACCACGAAAAATATGTTCTCAGTAAAAATTTAGCGACACAACAGTCTGTAAAAGGGCAAGACACATGAAAAAATACTAAATAAAAAAGAAAAAACATTAACCTACGTACCATGGTTTCACCTGTTAAAATTTACATAA
>NW_026327369.1:0-394 GCF_001194135.2 Octopus bimaculoides
GGGGAGATAGTTGGCCAGATGTTAGGTGAGATGTGGTCACAGAAATTGTTTGAGAGCCATGACTGCGTTCTCTTGGCTGTGTGGCATGGTGCAGATTCTTGTTGCCAGACATAAGGGTTTTCTAGTAGCCATCCTCTTGACCCAGGGTAGCACTACCTCCTACAGGCACTTGATGTAGGCTTCCGTGTAGAGTCTAAAGTCATGTGGGAAGATGAGTGGAGGCATAACGTCGACATCACTGGTGACGACTCCAAACACCATGATGTTGATTAGATAAATATCAGCACAGAACACCTCAGTACATCAATAGATATCTTCCACAACTCAATATGAACACATAACTAAATACAGAACACTACTAACCTTTCAATTAATACTACTAACCCCTATACAT
>NW_026327370.1:0-319 GCF_001194135.2 Octopus bimaculoides
GAAAATGGTTAAGCAATAGTTATTATAGAGAAGATATGAAATACAGAGTGTAGTGGAGGAAGGAAAATATAAGTGAGATATTTAGTCAACAGGTGAGATTCGGAGATGCTCAGTATAGGAAACAGTATAATGCTCAAATGATTTGAATTTACACTCCGAAATCTTTATCGAGGGATAAGTTTGCAGGATAAAAAGTGGCGATAGAACTGCAGACAAATGCCGCGCAAATAAGAGCCAATCAGGGTGGTGGACACAGCGGTACAAACGGACCGAAAGCTAGATGTTAGCCGCTACGTTATCATTCGTAAATAAATACCCG
>NW_026327371.1:0-1361 GCF_001194135.2 Octopus bimaculoides
TTCTACTATTGACGACAGAATCTGAAGTGTTCTATTGCGTTCGTCTTTCAGCCTCTAGACGTGCTGTGTTGAAAATGTGAAGTAGCATTTCATTTCTCCGAATGTTTACAAAAAAAAAAAATACCTGTGTTCTGTATACCTACTCTTAAAGTATGTTCAGTTAGACTTATACGTTCACTGTTGTCCAGTAATTTCACTTTGACACAATATTACTAAAATCTTTACTGAGATATTTGTCATTTCGTTAACGTGAATAAATATCATCACAATCGAATTGAGTGCGAATAGTTAGCGGAAGCACGTCTTTTGTTGATAGCTGTGATTAAACTATCAATATTGTTAGTGCAACTGTAGATGACTTTCAAATAATTCCTGTTGAAATCATATGGAACTTCTATTCAAATGGAAACCCGATGGCGTTTGTAATGAAACGGAATGCACAAGTAAAATTTCTGCTGTTGTAGACACACACACACACTAAAGAGAAGGGGGTTACACCAAATAATGTTACGCTTTAACCTCAGAACCTAAAGGAGCGTAAGTAAATACAGAAAAGCACTTTATATAACACTCTACATGATAAGATAAATAATAATAATAATAATAATAATAATAATAATAATAATAATAATAATAATAATAATAATAATAATAATGATAACGATAATAATAATAATAATAACAATAACATCAGCACAACAGAATTCGTAGATCAAACATACTTAGATCAATTGCAAATCTATGATAATATACATACACATTTACATACATACATATGTGTGTATGTGTGTGAATACAAAAATACACATATACACATATATACATGTGTGTATATGTATATATATATATATATATATATATATTCACGTTAAGGTTCATATCACACATACAGTATGGGCTATCATTCATTCATTTATTATTTTTTGGGTAATGTAATAGTAAAGTGACTGCTACTTTTAATTTAAGTAGAATTTAGTCTACACTTGCGTTCTTTGAATTCTGCTGCCAATGGTAACATTGGTTTTTAACAACAGGCATTCGGTTATATATCGATTTTACTGAACCAGTTTGTTCTTGAATCGAGCTTTAAAATGTTTTGTCTGCCTCGTTGTTGATGTGTTTGTTTGTTACTGTTGTGTTTTCTGTATATCTGAATACCTCTGTGGCCAATACAAACCGTTTCCTATTGACGATAGCGACGGTAAGAAAAAGAAACAAAAAATCATTAGCAGTCTATTCTTCCTCTTTTTTTTCCTTTTTTGCTATGTTTCAGTGTTTCACTCTATATCTTTCTTTATTTCTGTGTGTATGCGTCGATGTGTGTGTGTGTGTGTGTGTGTGTGTGTGTGTGTGTGTGTGTG
>NW_026327372.1:0-468 GCF_001194135.2 Octopus bimaculoides
CAAATCCACTCACAAGGCTTTAATCGGCCCGAGGCTATAGTAGAAGACACCTATCCAAGGTTCCACGCAGTGGGACTCAACTCGGAACCATGTGGTAGGCAAGCTATTTACCACACAGCCACACCTGCGCTTATATATATATAGCAATAAAAGTTTTAGTTCATATTCTTTAATTAACTTACATGTTTAGCAGTTCTGGAAAAATATATTCCCTTGTGCTTGATTATGTTTGTTACCTGGTGAAGCCAGAGTACGTTATTCCTTTGACAATTCTTATTTTTCCATATGCTGCTTATAGCTTAATTTTTTCGATTTATATTTTTAATAACTTTTGTTTGCTATGTTTAGTTTGGATTTATGAATTATAGATTTCGTTAGCAATGTCCTTTTGTATTTATTTTCTCAATTTTCTATGCGCGATTTAATTTCTAATTTCATAGCTGCTTTTATGTGACTATCCATGTTGGA
>NW_026327373.1:0-247 GCF_001194135.2 Octopus bimaculoides
CTATCTATCTATCTATCTATCTATCTATCAGTATGTCTGTCTGTCTGTCCATCTATCTATATATAGCTATGGGGATGCAAACAGGATAAATAGAACTTAAAATATGAGTATATCTATATATCTATTAATATTTGGTAGAAAGAACACGGTCACTCATGTGCTGAAATATAAAAACCAACGCACGAAACTATCAGCCCTTGAAACACTCTCATGCTTCTGCTAAATATCCATATATATATATATATAT
>NW_026327374.1:0-279 GCF_001194135.2 Octopus bimaculoides
GTAAGCAGTATGCATGGACAAGGCTATAAAATGTATTAGAATATAAAGGTAACCTTGAATCTATATCTAAACCGGCTACGAAACTTACCTCTCGAACCTGAGTGTGTTTTTTCTGGTACTTAATTTGTTCAACAGGATGGAAAAGGTTAATGTAGAATTTTCGTTGAAAGACATCCCCTTACATAGTAAGGATACTTATGTGTGGCTGTTAATCCACCGAACTAATGACTTTATTAGAAGGATGAGGTGGATTGCCTACCACCATGATAGCAAAATGAA
>NW_026327377.1:0-406 GCF_001194135.2 Octopus bimaculoides
CAAACAAAAATATTTGCCCACAGATGTCTTGGCAGCTGCACACAAATATGAAGACAAATGCATAACTCAAACCAGAAGACATACACACATACGCAACATACGCATTACAAGCGACTGAGCATGTATGATAATTTCTACAAAACCGAATGACACAGACCCCACAACACACACACACAAAAGTACACTGCGCTGCGTGCGTGCCTAAGTCATAAGGTGCTGTTCTCGATTGTATAGTGAAAATACGGACTTAGTGAAAGGATAATTATAATAATTAGGTATCGATTATAATAATGGCAAGAGTTCATGTAGTCTCTTTGCGAATTCTCACATAACTGAAAATTAATTAGAAATGTGTAATTATATTAGATGCCTGTAATAACTCGCATATATATTGGTGAGTCTGTGT
>NW_026327378.1:0-366 GCF_001194135.2 Octopus bimaculoides
ATGCCTGCGCCTATGACATGAACATTTTAAAAAAAGGAGACAGATGGTTTGATCTTCGTTGATCAAGAGTAAGATTTCTTATCTAATGCACTCATGTACATCATTGACAAGACGGGAGAAACATCCCTGTGTAAATTATGTGGAAGCCCTCCCACTCATTGTGGATATCGACCTGTAATCGTCTACCGTATTGCTTTTTTCGATGTTTTTCAAGCAAAGCACTGTCCTACCCAATGTCAACCACTCTGGTGATACTTGGTCGGCATTTAACAAGGTGTTGAGTTGCGCAGCTATTCGTGCATGACACTCACCAAATCTTTTGATCCAGTAACTTTGAATTCTATCTGGTCCCAGGTCCTTCCAGTT
>NW_026327378.1:3903-4430 GCF_001194135.2 Octopus bimaculoides
AATAATAATAATAATAATAATAATAATAATAATAATAATAATAATAATGATAATATTGAAAGACAGGGCGTGAAAGTGGTAATGCGCCTCATTGCAAAGAAAGCGAAGATGGTAAAATACGACCAAAGAATGAAGGGTTACCACCAGAATAGGTTATTCAGAGTAGATCAGAACAGATTCTATAAAGAAATAAATGAAGAGTGTACATATGAAAAGTTGATACCAGATAACAATGAAAGTCAAAAGTTTTAGAGTGACATCTGGAGCAAAGACAAGGAGCACAAGAAGGATGCTGAATGGTTGCAAGAACTGAAACAAACAGTAGTTTGTCCAAAACAGGTAGAACTAGTTATTTCAGTTAGGGAAGTGAAAGAAATCAGCAAAAAAAAAAAAAAAAAAAAAAAAAAAAAAATTAATAACTGGAAGGACCTGGGACCAGATAGAATTCAAAGTTACTGGATCAAAAGATTTGGTGAGTGTCATGCACGAATAGCTGCGCAACTCAACACCTTGTTAAATGCCGACCA
>NW_026327379.1:0-648 GCF_001194135.2 Octopus bimaculoides
TAATAATAATAATAATAATAATAATAATAATAATAATAATATGGGAATGATAGCGAAACGGGCTGATTACTACCTAGCTCAGATACCAGGGGAACTGCCCATATCCTACATAAAATACTGTCTATGTGATTTCAAATTTTAAAACAAACATAATTTTCTTATGGTTTCTTAAACATTCTCTAGAACAACACTATGTACAAATCGAAATATATGGTACCCTAGGCATAACACCTACATGAACTTCTAACTTGTTGTCTCTTGAGGTCTCTGGGTGAGACTTGGATCCAACTTGTACAAATGCAAAGCAAAAGTCAAACATAAAATAATAATAATAATAATAATAATAATAATAATAATAATAATAATAATAATAATAATGATAATAATAATAATAATAATAATGCTCCTTTGTAAATGATAGGGATCATCAACGGGTCATGGTAGAGGAGCCTCTTTATATAATGGGGGCTGAGACAACTGAAAACTGAAACCTATACGGAATTGAAGCTACACGAACTTGTCAAGGAATGAACGGAGGAGAGTTACAAAAAAAAAACCTGGCACTCCGTCGCTTACGACGAGGGTTCCTGTTGATCCAATCAACGAAGCAGCCTGCTCGTGAAATTAACGTGCAAGTGGCTGAGCACT
>NW_026327380.1:0-204 GCF_001194135.2 Octopus bimaculoides
ACGATTACCCAACCCTAATCCTAAACCTAATCCTAATACTAACCCTAACATTAACCTTAAACCCTAACCCTAAACCTAACCCTAAAACCCTAACCCTGACCCTAAAACCGTAACCGTAACACTAATCCTTACCGTAACTGTAACCGTAACCCTCAACCCTAACCCTGACCCTAAAACCGTAACCGTAACACTAATCCTAACCCT
>NW_026327381.1:0-304 GCF_001194135.2 Octopus bimaculoides
TCAAATGATGATTTAATTCTAAAAATATTATAGGACTTTTTTAAAAACATCAAATAGCTAGGAAGGTCCAGCTAATAGGAATGAAAGGGATCCATAGGCAAAAATATAGTTTAGAAACACCGGAATATGCAGTATGTTGAGAAAGTTTTGTAGCACTGCACGACTATTGATTACAACTAATTAAGAAGTCATGAATCATTAATGACTCGCTTATTACTATTGTAATAATTGTTAATAATACAATTGAAATGAAACAGAAACACAGCAACTGATTTGAATTGTTCTCTTTATGAAAAATAATGAA
>NW_026327383.1:0-295 GCF_001194135.2 Octopus bimaculoides
TTTCATCCTTTCAGGGTCGATAAATTAAGTACCAGTTGCGTACTGGGGCCAATCTAATCGACTCTCCTCCTCCCCAAAAATTTCGGGCCTTGTGCCTAAAGTAGAAAAGAATATGTGTGTGTGTGTGTAAGGCGGAGAGCTGGCAGAAACGTTAGCACGCCGGACGAAATGGTTAGCAGTGTTTCGTCTGTCTTTACGATCTGAGTTCAAATTCCGACGCGGTCGACTTTGCCTTTCATCTTTTTGTGGTCGATAAATTAAGTACTAGTTGCGTACTGGGGTCGATCTAATCGAC
>NW_026327384.1:0-422 GCF_001194135.2 Octopus bimaculoides
GTTGGAAGTACTATAACAACAGAAGCCACCTTATCCTGAATTCAAGTACAAGAAAAGCTGTTAGAACTACCAGGTCTACACATTGATATAAATACAATGGAACTCGTTCTCAATGAAAAAAAAACGGACATGTATTATATACAAATGTATATTTGCGTGAATATATATGTGTGTGTGTGTTTGCATGTGTGTATGTATATCTATCTATCTATTTATCTACTATCTATCTCTCTATCTCTCTCCCTCTCTCTATCGCGCTCTCTATATACCTACAAATTTATATATATATATAAATATAAATGTACATGTATATATATGCTTGTATATCGAAATTTATATATATACATGCATATACGTATATTTTCTTATATGCATAAATATATACTCATACACAGATGTACACTTATATATACATCTATATA
>NW_026327385.1:0-249 GCF_001194135.2 Octopus bimaculoides
CACACGTGCACACAGTCATACATACATACATACATACATACACACACATACAGACAGACATTGTATTGTGTTGAAAGATGAATACACACAAACACATTCACACACATTTATTCAAAGAATTTATTCAAAAGTATACATACGGGTACACACACACATACACACACATACACATATATATACACATATATACATATAATATAACATACACATACATATATACTACATATGCGTGTTTATGTGTGCATGTAT
>NW_026327386.1:0-102 GCF_001194135.2 Octopus bimaculoides
CATTGTGATATTTGTGGTAAATCATTCTCTCAGAACGGTCACTTGACTAACCACATTCTTACACATACAGGAGAGAAGATATATCATTGTGATATTTGTGGT
>NW_026327386.1:308-414 GCF_001194135.2 Octopus bimaculoides
CGGTCATTTGACTAAACACAAACTTACACATACAGGAGAGAAGCCATATCGTTGTAATATTTGTGGTATATCATTCTTTGCAAGTAATGACTTAACTAAGCACAAA
>NW_026327386.1:548-650 GCF_001194135.2 Octopus bimaculoides
ATATTTGTGGTAAATCATTCTCTCAGAACGGTCAGTTGTCTAAACACAAATATACACATACAGGAGAGAAGCCATATCATTGTGATATCTGCGGTAAATCAT
>NW_026327387.1:0-438 GCF_001194135.2 Octopus bimaculoides
TTTGGCTGCTATTTCTAGGACTAACCCTAACCCTAACCCTAACCCTAACCCTTACCCTTGGAGATTAAATACGCTTTACACCGCTTAAACTGCCAAAGAAGTAACTATAAACAGCTGAATACTTGTCAGTGATTGGTTGAAATTATCGAAATAAGACAATTTTTTAAATGAAATAAATTCGAATACAAAAATTGTTTTCTGTTCTTTAACACAAAATAGATAAGTATACGAAGTTTGAAAGTCTTTCGGTACCAAAAACACTACATAATATAAATGAAAACTGGTGACCCCGTTTTGAACTAGATCCACTACTACTACTACTGCTATGCTACTACTGCTACTATTACTACTACTACTACTACAGCTGCTGCTACTGCGGCTGCTATTTATATCAATAAAAATAAAAATAATAATAATAATAATAATAATAATAATAAT
>NW_026327388.1:0-253 GCF_001194135.2 Octopus bimaculoides
ATATGTGTGTGTGTGTATGTATATACATGCACATACTTGCACCCATCGACCGATACATTCACGCACAGATATATAGTGGGAACACACATATTGATGCAAATATGCATTGATAGTGATGTAGAACGACGTGTATTTGTGTGTCTGCATCAAAAGATGTTCGGAATATTTGCTGCGTAGATTGATATTGTGAAGCGCAGCACGACAACCAGAAATATATTATTTTGCCTATATGTATCTAACATTGAATATACAT
>NW_026327389.1:0-158 GCF_001194135.2 Octopus bimaculoides
TCTACAGCTGGATGCCCTTCCTAACGCCAACCACTCAGAGAGTGGTTGTATATATATATATGCATATACATGTGTTCATGTGTATGTATTTGTATGTGTGTATGTATGTATATATATGTGTCAGTGTGTCTATATGTGTATGTGTGTGTATGTATGTG
>NW_026327389.1:204-473 GCF_001194135.2 Octopus bimaculoides
ATATATATATATATATATGTATATATGTGTGTGTATATGTATATGTGTGTATGCATGTATATGTATATATATGTTTGTATTTGTGTATGTATTTATGTGTATTTATTTGTATATTTGTTTGTAGGTGTATGTGTATGTTTGTATACATATATATGTATATATTTGTTTGTATGTGTGTATGTATGCGTATATTTATGTATATGTATGTTGTATATATGTGCATCAAGTACTACAGGAATGCCCGCATGGGTCGCCACTGCATGGTGCCA
>NW_026327390.1:0-528 GCF_001194135.2 Octopus bimaculoides
CACACACACACACACACACAGACACATACACACACGCACACACACAGATATATGAAGGTTATTATTTACATTATTTACATTATTTACATTTGACGGGTATTTGTCCTCATCTTGTTTGTTGTTAACACAATGTTTCGGCTGATATACCCTCCAGCTTTCATCAGGTGTCTTGGGGGAAATTTCGAACCTGGGTTCTCATTCCTAAGGTATTTTTCGTTGTTGTTGATGTTATTATTATTATTATTCAGGTCACTGCTTGGAATTTAAGTCAAGATTTCGAGTTCAATCCCAGGCAGTGACCAGTATAATAATAATAATAATAATAAACACCAGGACTTACAAGTATATATAACGTACAGAAAATTGCACTACTGGGCACTGCACACATCCTACGCAAAACACTTTCAATACAGTAACCATAAGAGCATCACAGCAAACCACAGCACATACCCAAGGCCCACAGAGCTGCACTCGGTAGAAGACTACTGAATAATAATGATAATAATAATAATAATAATAATAATAATA
>NW_026327391.1:0-285 GCF_001194135.2 Octopus bimaculoides
CATACATACATACATGCATACATACATACATACATACATACATATATGTACATACATATGTACATATTTACATACATATATATACATACATGCGTATATATACATACATACGTATATACATACATACGTATATACATACATACGCACATACATATATGTATATATACATATAGGCATACATATATACACACTTGCAAACGTACATAAATATATACAACCACACACACATACATAAATACATATATATACATATGCACACATAGATGCATACATATATATATATAT
>NW_026327392.1:0-245 GCF_001194135.2 Octopus bimaculoides
TTGATAGCTACTTCCATTTATATGCTTAGGTGTGTGCTTATGCCTATGAGCTTCTGCCTCGTCGACTCTATAAAAAATACCAGTAGCATTGAGTACGTGCAAAATTGATAATACCTAATCTATATTTTTATTTTTATTTCCATGTTTAGCTATAATTTATATCCAGGTATAGGTTTATCAAAAGCAGCAAGAAGGAGAAGAAGAAGAAGAAGAGGAAGACGAAGAAGAAGAAGAAGAAGAAGAAG
>NW_026327393.1:0-239 GCF_001194135.2 Octopus bimaculoides
ATATATATATATATATACCTATATATATACATACATTACATACATATAGACATACATATGCATATATTCATATATATATACATGCATACATACATATATATATAAACATACGTCCATATACATACGTACATGTATATATATGTGTGTATATATATGTATATACATGTATATATATGTGTGTATATATATATATATGCATGCATATATATATGCACACACACATATATATATATATATAT
>NW_026327394.1:0-323 GCF_001194135.2 Octopus bimaculoides
ATACATACATACATACATGCATACATACATATATATTGTGCTAACCCCAGCATGAATCGAACCCACAGAGCAACGCTAACATGGCTTCTTGCGAATCGGATAAGAGCCAAATGCTCACTCGTCAATTTCAGCCAAATGTAGTTAATATATACTTAAACAGTCTAATACTACATATAATATTTGTAAACAAACGCGGAAGGTATTGTAAGTTACGGAGAAGAAGCTACTATTGTTATACTATGAGCCTTCCATAGTAGCTTTCTCTCCGTAACTTATAAAGCTTTCCGCGCTTGTTTACAAAACATGTAGCTTTATATATATAT
>NW_026327395.1:0-205 GCF_001194135.2 Octopus bimaculoides
AAGAAATCTTGAAATAAAACAGAATTACATACATACATACATACATACATCCATACATCCATACACACATATATATATATATACATACGTACATACGTACATGCATGCATACATATATACACACATACATACATACATACATACATACATGTTTGAGTATGTGTGTGTGAGTCACAGATCTAGCATTGAAACTGCGTGGCCCTTC
>NW_026327396.1:0-370 GCF_001194135.2 Octopus bimaculoides
AAATCGACCCCAGGACTTATTCTTTGTAATCCTAGTACTTATTCTATTGGGCTCTTTTGCTGAACTGCTAAGTTACGTGGACATAATATACATATATACATATATGTCAAGCGATGTTGCGGGGGACAAACACAGACAAATAAACATACACACACACACACACACACACACACATATATATATATACATATATACGACAGGCATCTTTCAGTTTCTGTCTACCAAATCCACTCACAAGGCTTTGGTTGGTCTGAGGCTATAGTAGAAGACACTTGCCTAAGGTGCTATGCAGTGGGACTGAACCCGGAATCATGTGGTTGATAAGCAGGCTACTTACCACACAGCCACTCCTACATATATATGTATATAT
>NW_026327397.1:0-277 GCF_001194135.2 Octopus bimaculoides
AAATATTTAAGAACAAAATAAGAATAGGCCACAGCCTAACATGTAACTTAACTACCATAATAGCATCTTTTAATAATTAGAAATTAGACGCATTCTATACAGCTAGAAACACCACGAACAAACAAATCAACAACCCTCTAAACAATAGGAATAAATCCAACCCTAGGCCAACTTACTAGGAGGGATGCACACCGAAAAAACAATAGCGCCACACAACAACACACATACATAGACACCCCTCATAACCTATGTGGCTGTAGAGATAGGAACAAATGCA
>NW_026327397.1:287-634 GCF_001194135.2 Octopus bimaculoides
AATAGCGCCACACAACAACACACATACATAGACACCCCTCATAACCTATGTGGCTGTAGAGATAGGAACAAATGCAATTTCTCCAATAGGTGGAAAACAGATAATATAGTTTACCAATGTGATGTACAAACAAATAGCCACACTAAATCTTATATTGGGGGAACGAGTAACCAAATACGTTTAAGATATAATGAGCACCCAGCGAGTTTTAAAAACAGAAATAAGGCAAATTCTACAGGGCTTAGTAGATATATCTGGGAACTAAACGACAATAAGATAGAATATAAACTAGAGTGACACATATTAAAAGTAGCTAATTCCTATAACCCAACTAACAGACGGTGCAA
>NW_026327398.1:0-238 GCF_001194135.2 Octopus bimaculoides
CGCGTGCATGCATGTGCTGGGGTGCACATATGTGTAAAAGATGGCTTTCTGTCTTCCGTTTCCACTGTTTCTTGCAGCAATCTGCATCTTAAATAAAAAGAATGTCTAACAACTTCAATTGATAACTTTAACTTATTCATTTTAGTAAGTTAGTGACTCCAACCAACCCTCTTTCCACCACCCACCCCTTAATCTTTCTTCTGCTTTTTCTTTATCGTTTCCTGTAAACCTTCTTCAC
>NW_026327399.1:0-312 GCF_001194135.2 Octopus bimaculoides
ATCTATCTATCTATCTATCTATCTATCTATCTATCTATCTATCTAATGTCATGCCATGATATTATCGTGAGATTTTGTAGACCCAGTTTAAGCTTACATTTTATGCACTTCATAGTTATTGGCAGAATCGTTAAAGCATCGGTAAAAAAAGGATGCTTACTATATTTCTTCTGAGTTCAAATCCCACTGAGGTCATCATTTCCTTTTATCATTCAGTAGCAGCACTACCACCACCAATACCCCATCATCATCATCATCATCATCAACTGTAGATGTAGTAGCAGTAATTATAATAATAGTTAGCAGCAGTAG
>NW_026327400.1:0-1810 GCF_001194135.2 Octopus bimaculoides
ACTACTACTACTACTACTACTACTACTACTACTACTTCCAGTCATTTTAGTATTTAAGTAAGCATGGTTTAATATTCAATTATTTTTCTGCAAAGCATGTAATTACTTTCAAAATTACCAAGCATCAAATAACTGCTTAAGAGATCAGGATCTTATGTGCATTTTTATTCTTTCATTTTTGTAGGTTACCAGTGAAGGTCTATGTTCTTCAGATGAACAAAAGGAACCTAGAACCTTCCAGAACCGAATGAAACCTTGCGAGCAACCAATCAGCCTCTTTGTCATCATTTCATGGACACTTTTGCAGGCACTACAGATTTGAACTAAATATCTGATACTACCATAAAATTATTGATTTCTGTTAAATGCTATAACTGCCTTGTTTTTGTATATAATGCATTGACAAATTCTTGATTTATCTTCAATCTTTATAAATGTCTATCTATAACAAAACATTTGCATCAATGAAGTAAGCCCAGCTAATTTTTTTGTATTTCTTTCCTCTTATATGAGTTATCGTCAGTTAAACACAGTATGGATATTTATCAACATGGTTATGCATATCATTGATTTTTGAAACATATTTTGGAATAATCTCTTGAAAATTTTTTAAGAATTTGAATCCATGCCAATTTTCTACAAATGAGCAGCAATTATGATTGGGTTTTTGTCCACATTAAACATATTCTTGAAACTATTTACAACTTCATGATTAAAGTTTGTGATGGTCACTTTACTAAAGTTTATTATATACTTTCTGTCATTTTACTTCAGTGGAATCAACATATTCAGATTTCATTCTGTCACATTTATACATACATAAATTCAGAATTATAACCCTTGATATTATCAAGTTTTAAATTCAATCTTTTCATCCCTTTTGAATCCAGGGTCATTTTTTTTTAAATACTAAAATTATGTGTTGCAGAATTCATTTTTCTTCTTGGTGATTGTGAAGCTATGTGTTTTTTATACCCATGTTTAACCATTCTTTCTACAAAGAAATACTTTACTTTATATGCTATACCATTATAATATACTTACTAAAAGGAAAAAGATCACTGTACATATATGGGATTCTTCCAACAATAATTTATGTTAGAGATGTTGCAATGTTAAGGTTGTCATTGCTTGTGAACAGTTATCAAATTGTTCCTGCAAAGTGCTTGATTATTCTTGTTTAAATAAATTCCTTGAAATATTTAATTTCTTACCAATTCTATTTTTCTATTCAAATAAATATGGATTGTTGCGCATTTTAATTAGTAATTTTTTCACTATTTCAGTAAGTACTATCAAGGCTAGGCTTTGCTGACAAGGTCATAATAAAGCCAAAACATGTTCAGAGTTGATAAAAATATCAAAATATTATCAGTAATTAATATCATGATGTTTTTTAGCTGCTTATTATTTCAAGTTTATTTTTCTAATTCTCCATGCATTAAATATGTTATCACTAGCTTTTCTTTGTTTTCTAACCTAGAAACTATCTCACAGACATCAAGCTAAATTAAGAGAAGTTAATAGAAGTCAAAAACACTTATGAACAAGACAGGAGAATATAAAGAAGTAACAATTGAGAAAATGAAAACAAAAAGATGAAAAAATTAGTGTGTGTGAAAAGGTGAGTTTTTAATAGATTACATAAACATCAAAACACTTAAAGAAGATAGACTAGCAGAAAAATTATGTATCTTACGACAAAATACAAAATTAGAATTTTAAATCTATACTCTAGTTTAAGCCTTTTTTGTGTGTGTGTGTGCGTGCGTGCGTGCACACACACACACACACACACACACACACACAC
>NW_026327401.1:0-275 GCF_001194135.2 Octopus bimaculoides
GATGATGATGATGATGATAATAATAATTATAATAATAATAATAATAATAACAATAATAATTGTGATACTGCTAATGATGGTGGTGATGTACAATACAAGACATTATAATACATCATAATGGTGTGGAAAAAGTACAGTACCTGATGAAAGTCTTTCAATGATTTTACCCTCGAAGGAATCAGTCCATGCCCTCGCGCGTGCGTGGACATACCTTCGAAGAAGCACATAGAAACATGCGCACATACTAAAACATAAGTACTCACCTATATATATAT
>NW_026327402.1:0-332 GCF_001194135.2 Octopus bimaculoides
TATGTCTTCATACATACACACATACATACGTACATACAAACATACATACATACATGAGTACGTACGTACTTCGATTCATACCTCCAAACATACATTCATATATTTATACATACATATACACATACATATGTACATGCTTACATGCATACACACATGCATTCATACACACATACATACATATATACACACACTTATACATATACATATATATGCACACACACACACATGTACATATAAATGCATATATATATACACACTCACACACGTATATACACACACACACACGTGTATATATACATATATATGTATATATGTGTACATATATATATATA
>NW_026327403.1:0-359 GCF_001194135.2 Octopus bimaculoides
GGGGTGGCGGGGGGAATGTAGTTGTCATAAAAAAGGGAAAGGAGAAAGAGAGAGAATAAAGAAAGAAAAAAAGAAATGGAAAAAAAGGAAGAAAAGAGAAGAGAGAAAGGCTGGGGATAGGAAGGAAGAAGTAGAGAGAGAAAATAAGCAAGAACATATAGTGAACGTGCATAAAAATTTAGATTGCGCATATATGCGTATACAAAAATGTATATAGCATCACGCATATAGATACATATGCTGATATGTACGCAAATAGTTACGATCGTAACCTTGCACATGCGCATGTACACATACAAGTATATGTGAGTGAATGCAGCGTATGCTTTATTTTATTGATTTGATTTTAAAGCGTTAAT
>NW_026327404.1:0-310 GCF_001194135.2 Octopus bimaculoides
ACAGCTGGATGCCCTTCCTAACGCCAACCACTCAGAGAGTGGTATGTATGTATGTATATATATATGATGTATGTATATATGCATGTATCAATGCATGTGTATATACTTATATACTAAATGAAATACACACATGCCTATACACATTTATAAGTCATACGGTATATATATAGGTACATACAAATATAGTCAAATGCTTACATACACATATGTGTATATCTCTCTCATAGTAAGCATGTATGCGCACGCGCGCGTGTGTGATGTATGTATATGTGTATACATACACCATAAGGTATATGTATGAAGATATGTG
>NW_026327405.1:0-477 GCF_001194135.2 Octopus bimaculoides
ATATTCTTATATATAAAACGCCATCTTTTGCCAATAAAATATACACACAATTTATCTGGTCTTTATTTTGGCTTTCATAGTATTATTTCCATTTTAATTGTCTATGAATATTCTATCATCACACATTCTTTGACCTTATCAGCGACTTCCTGCTTCCAAGCGGCTCCGTTTGGAATATGTAGAGGAGATATGTAGGACAGAAAGCCATTCAAGAGGTCACAAATCGTGTGACGCAAGGAACCTATCAAATATACAATATTACAATATCCATTTCAAAATATGATTTGATATGAAGAATCATGCAAAAGAAATACGTAAACTAAATGGGTATATATTTGTATGTGATCTGTGGGTCCGATTCTGGCTAGGGTTAGCTCATTATTTTTGAGTCATTTGCTTGTATTTAACAATAATCCCTTCAAACTAGGAAATATATAGGAGTGGCTGTGTGGTAAGTAGCTTGCTTACCAACCACAT
>NW_026327406.1:0-417 GCF_001194135.2 Octopus bimaculoides
CATACATACATAAATAAATTATATATATATATATATATATATATATATATCCCTCTCTCCCTCTCTCTCTTTCTCTCTCTTTGGGAGAGAGGCACAAGCGCATACACAGACATATACACACACGGCAGTAACTTCCACCTACCAAATTCAATCACATGTATATATATATGCATATGTGGGCATAAGACGTCACAAAACGTATACAACAAAAAAAAATATGAAGTACGAGTACATGGAACATGAACTATTCTTTTGAACAATGAAAGACAAGACACAAATGGAAAACAAAACAAGCAACATAAAGAATGACCCTTCATCAGTTGTTGGCTGTTTTTCTAGTCTTGTATTTCGAGCATTTAACAACACGCATACATACATACATACATACATACAAAAATACCTTATTGTTGATGTTGA
>NW_026327407.1:0-263 GCF_001194135.2 Octopus bimaculoides
CTACTACTACTACTACTACTACTACTACTACTACTACTACTATGCTATTGCTGCTACTGGCAAGCATTTGCAACCAACATAAACCACAAAGCAAACAATGAAACAGCATATAGACTAATTAACAACATCAGTAACCGCCACACCAGGTGTCACACTACACTTTTCAACAATACACACACACACACACGCTACAATAATACTAAGCAAACGTGCATAACAGACATCTCTGGGAAATGGCAGCCACCCGCCAAAAAAGAAAAATA
>NW_026327408.1:0-374 GCF_001194135.2 Octopus bimaculoides
TAAAAATAGAACTGTATTAAACCCTTCTGTTCATGTTAAGGAGTGGGCTTGTATTTATTCAGCTATTCATTGAATCAAATCAACAAGAGAAAATCTACTAAATTTGATTTATCATGTCTTCTCTGGGGATTGGATAGGTACTAAAATATAGTAATATAAAAAAAAATTAAATCAAATAAAATCAACAGGAAGTGAAAGGAAACAATATGTTGACATGGTGTCTGACATTGTTACACATACACACCACATGACATCTACATCTACAATGCTGAACAGTTTCAAATATTTGGAGTAGATATACATCTCAGAGGTATATGTCAAAAACTTCAGTTCTAGTACGATTTCTTTCTGACAGCCTGGGTTTATATATATAT
>NW_026327409.1:0-373 GCF_001194135.2 Octopus bimaculoides
CCATGTGTCAGTCAAGCTGATGGATCAAAGCAACTAACAATAATGTAGACTAAAACTTGTTTGAAACTTTATTCGGCGGCCATAAGAAACTAAACACTTGCGTTAAATGAAGCTTCTGAAGAGAGAGAATAATATGGCTATGGGCGACAATGGAATGTGATAGAAATTGTAGGAAGCATGTTGAGGGAGAAAGAGAGAGAAAGAGAAGGGAAGAGAGGCAAGGAGGAAGAGAGAGTTAGTGAGTGAGTGCGACAGAGAGGAAGAGAGATATAATGAGACAAAAAGAAAACGATTTACCGAGACATGAAAGTTTAATAGTGAGTGGCGGCTAGTATTAGGGGACGAATACACTAAGGTATATATATATATATAT
>NW_026327410.1:0-756 GCF_001194135.2 Octopus bimaculoides
TATATATATACATATACACACATTTATAAAAATACATATATATACGTATAAATACATATATACATGCATATATATATATATACACACATTTAAAAAAATACATATACATACGTATATATACATATATACATGCATATATATATATACATACATATACATATATACATGCATATATATATATACATACATATACATATATACATGCATATATATATATACATACATATATATACATATATACATGCATATATATATACATACATATATATATATATACATGAATACATATATACATACATATATATATATATACATGAATACATACATATACACATCTATACACACATATATACATAAATATCGATAAAGAAATATACATATATATATATATAAACATATGTATATGTAAGCATATATACATACACATACCTATACATATACATACATTCATATACAAGTACATATACATATATATATATATATATATATATATATACATATATACATATAGAAATATATGCATACGTATATAGACACACACACACACACACACACATATATATATACATATATATATATATATATACATACATATATACATACATATATATATACATATATGCATACATATATAGACACACACACACACATATATATATATACATATATATATATATCTACATATATACATACATATATATATATCCATATATATATGTATATATATATATATACATACATATATATATACATATA
>NW_026327411.1:0-218 GCF_001194135.2 Octopus bimaculoides
TATATATATATATATATATATATACACATATATGTACATATATATATATAAATAATATATATATACATATATACACATATATATGTACATATATATATATAAATAATATATATATATACACATATGTGTAAATACATAATATATATACATACATAATATACATATATATACATGGATAATATATATATATATATATATATATATATATATATATATAT
>NW_026327412.1:0-1055 GCF_001194135.2 Octopus bimaculoides
ATATATATATATATAAACATACACACACATGCATGCATACATGCAAATTTTATCGTCTTCCCCTTTTGCCATTTTACGTTTTCAATGTAAATATTGTAAGAATTATTTAACATTACATTTAAACATAATTATATATACACAATCCTATACAGACATATACACATACATATATATACATATAATACATATATATGTATGTATGTATGTGTGTGTGCGTGTGTGTGTGTGTGTGTGTGTGTGTGTGATATATGTATATATATATATATATATATATATATATATATATATATATATATATATATATATATATATATATATATAGATCAGGCAAACCTTCCGGTCTCCAAGTGCTTTCTGTAATGAACCAATGTTCTGTTTGTCAACATTGCTCTAGCTTATATGTAATCGGGGGTACCGGTGGATTGGACGGGTACTGATAGGTGTTGACGGGTGCTGAAAGATTGCATTTCGTGTGTTACATCATTTAGGTCAGCTACAGCATCATAGCTGATGTGTTCGCCATTAAACCGACAATATGTAAACAATATAGGCGGATAATTTCTTTGTTGTTTTTGTTATGTCTTGTTTTGTTTTGTTCGTCATGTCACACTGGGTGGGCCTGTCTGGACATTAATCATTTCGATCAAGCCAGGAGATAGACAACGTAACAGTGTTTCATTTGTGTTTGTACAATGTACGGGGCCTGCGCTATTGGACTGGCATGCCTTTTCATAATGATAACACTAATAATAATAATAATTCCTTCTAAATTTTGGCCCTTTGCCAACAAGTTTAGGGAGTTGGAAACCAGCCGATTACATCGACACCAGTTTATTTTATGGACCCCCAAAGGGTGAAGGGGAAAGTTGACCTCGGCATAGCAACAGCAGCAACAGCAGCAGTAGCAGTAGCAGGGGCAGCAGCAGCAGCAGCAGCAGCAGTAGTAGTAGTAGTAGTAGTAGTAGTAGTAGTAGTAGTGATATGCAGACACTATAGTGTAAAATTTGATGGATTCTCGCCTTTTCTTCTTTGTTCTTATCCGTTTCCTCCTCCTA
>NW_026327412.1:1951-3021 GCF_001194135.2 Octopus bimaculoides
GGGCGTAGATCTGCCGAATTAATAATAGCCTGGCTGATAAAAATCCTTTGCAAAATTTGTTTGGGACCTTCATTTGTTGACTTCAACTTCCATTGGGATCAACTCTGTCTTTCATCCTTTCGACGTCAACAAAATGAAGTAACACTCAAGTTCTCGGATCAATGGCATCGACTAGCCTCGTCCTCGCAAATTTGTGGGCGAAAGGCCAACAATATCATAGGTCGCACAAATATATTGTCCACCAAATAATAATTAGATAATTATTATCCCGTCGCTAGAAGATGGCAGGGGTTCGATCCCCTGCTCGCAATTTTATCGGATGCAGCTGTGCATCGTTAACCAGCAGAGAGGTGAAGCATTCTTGGGGTTAAAAGATTACAGTAAAGTCCGTACGAACGGACAGTCATGCTCAACTGGTTACGAGCGTTACTTGTCAGCACAACTACTGCGTTGATCTCTTAAAGAGATTTTAGAAGTTGCAGAACTAGCGACTGTATGTCGCTTGGAATTATATATATATGTAAATCCTTTGCAAAATTTGTTTGGGACCTTCATTTGTTGACTTCAACTTCCATTGGGATCAACTCTGTTTTTCATCCTTTCGACGTCAACAAAATGAAGTAACACTCAAGTTCTCGGATCAATGGCATATATATTATATATATATGTACATATATATATAATTCCAAGGGACATACAGTCGCTAGTTCTGCAACTTCTAAAGTCTCTTTAAGAGATCAACGCAGTAGTTGTGCTGACAAGTAACGCTCGTAACCAGTTGAGCATGACTGTCCGTTCGTACGGACTTTACTGTAATCTTTTAACCCCAAGAATGCATCACCTCTGCTGGTTAACGATGCACAGCTACATCCGATAAAATTGCGAGCAGGGGATTTTTTTCTCCGTGTTTTTCTCAATTTTTTTCCTCCGTATTCTTTCTGTTGAAGAGCGTAGCTCGAAACGTTAAAGACTTTCTGTATTCCTGAGCGTCAAACTAATACATCCTTTTGTTGTTTACACCACCTGTCCTCGTCTATTGTTTTTTTTCGTACATTTTCCCTCCTATATAT
>NW_026327413.1:0-207 GCF_001194135.2 Octopus bimaculoides
ATGTATGTATGTATGTATGTATATATGTATGTATGTATATATGTTTGTATATGATCGAGTGAATGCAAGTGCGTAAGTGTATATCTGCGTATATGAATCGGTATGTATGATTATGTTGTAATCTACGAATATATACGTACATATATGTTTGTGTGTATATATATATATATAGATATATCAATGAATACGTGCACATTAACCATAAAC
>NW_026327413.1:217-583 GCF_001194135.2 Octopus bimaculoides
ATATATATATATAGATATATCAATGAATACGTGCACATTAACCATAAACATAGATGGTCATATACATGTAGACTATACACATACATATATGTGTATATATGTGTAAGTCCGTGTGTCTGTGTGTCTTTCTATCTGTGTGTGTGCCTGTGCTTGTGTGAATGTGTGAGTGCAGTAATAACACCCGTATATACATTCGTGGTGTAATTATATCTTTCTTTTACAACCGACATGCATACGTGTATAATTGTGGATGGGTGTGGGTGGATTTACGTATGTATATATATATATATTTGTACCTATGCCGATAAAGCATACATATGTGTGTGTGTGTGTTTGTATGGACATATATGGATGTGTGTATGTATC
>NW_026327414.1:0-283 GCF_001194135.2 Octopus bimaculoides
TAATAATAATAATAATAATAATAATAATAATAATAATAATAAATCTATGTTTATTATTGGCACAAAAAAATAATGATGGCTTCTAAAGTAGATGCACTGCCAAACAAATGAAAGGAAGGGATTACGGATGATAATTACAACTTTTCACGACTGGCACATGTTAGGTAACAATAATCATATTAATAGTAACAATATGTTTAACTGTTGCTTTTGGAGACAGTAAAAACATTGATACATGCATAAATAGACGCACCCTTCCATTCACATACGTGTGTATGTATGT
>NW_026327415.1:0-242 GCF_001194135.2 Octopus bimaculoides
CTCCCTAATTAGTTGGGCTATGACCCTCTCTGTAACTTTCATATATATATTTAGCCTTTTTTTTTAGTCGAGCAAGTCGACCCCAGGACTTATTCTTTGTAAGCCTAGTACTTATTCTATCAGTCTCTTTTGCCGAACCGTTAAGTTACGGGGACGTAAACACACCAGCATCGGTTCTCAAGCAATGTTGGGGGACAAACACAGACACACAAACATATACACACGCACACACACAGACACAC
>NW_026327416.1:0-228 GCF_001194135.2 Octopus bimaculoides
TAATTTTGCAAGACTATTTTTTTGCTCAGTTCGGATGGAATTGCAAGTCTCTGATGAGAATGTTTTGCTTATATGAAGAGAAACAACATTCTAACTGTTCAAACACTATAATTACACCAGAAATCACGAATTGTGTCCCTTGATCACAGGAAATCAATGAAGGCCATTACGAAAGATCGTCAGGTATCAGAGTGTAGACTATCAGAATTGAGGTGCAGGACATTCAAT
>NW_026327417.1:0-222 GCF_001194135.2 Octopus bimaculoides
ATAGTGATCAAACATATGTGCTGTACATTAGCTCACTCCCTCCATTGAATCAACATTGCTTGTACAGGTGTACAAGTGTGCCTATACAAGTGTACAAGTGTGCCTATACAAGTGTACAAGTGTGCTTGTACAGGTGTACAAGTGTGCTTGTACAGTTGTACAAGTGTGCTTATACAGGTGTACAAGTGTGCTTGTACAGGTGTACAATGTCAGACATTGAAG
>NW_026327417.1:395-540 GCF_001194135.2 Octopus bimaculoides
GCAAAAGAAAATTATGTTTGCTATAACTGATCAACATGATTTCTATGTCACTAAGCCGATGACAAAACAATCTGATTAAAGGATGTGGAAGCATTGATATATTAAAAACAAAACAAATCTTTATATTTGGAAATATTCAAGTCAA
>NW_026327418.1:0-487 GCF_001194135.2 Octopus bimaculoides
CCACAAGAAAAGCACTCAGTAAACTTTATGAAGTTATTAACAAATCAAACTGTAACAACACAGGATTGAAAGGACTATAGTTCTAGTGCAATGAAAGAAAAATGCACCTGGCCCACTCTGGTTGAGGTAATGAAGGGCATTCTGCAACAGAATTGACAAATTGACCAAAATTGACAAATTGAGTTAAGATGTGCTCTTCAAATTCATTGGATAGAGTAAAACTATCCAGTCCACACTAGCATAGAAAGAAGATAAATAATAATGATGATGATGATGGTGGTGGTAATGACATTATATTTTATGGCCCGTGGAAAGATAAAAGGCAAAGTCTGGCATGTGTACTACAACGAATGTTATCCAATGTCCCAACAACTGTGCTAATACACCAGCTCACAGAATAGATAATTTCTCATTCATTGAAAACTAACACTGTGAATCTTTGCTATTTGTGAAAATGATCAATATAACTTGAACATTAGATATTGTA
>NW_026327419.1:0-542 GCF_001194135.2 Octopus bimaculoides
GAACTTGCTGCAACAGTCTGTCATGCCAAGCATTAGGGAAGACTTTGAAAATGAAGATTTTTATTTTCAGCAAGATCATTCGTTGATGAAATCTTGCCAAACAGGTGGATTGAACGAATAGGTTTTGTTGAACACCTTCCGCGTTCACCAGACCTCACACCACTAGGCTTTCCTTTTTTTTTATGGGGATACCCAAAAGACAAAGTCTAGGGTATGAAGCCTGCAACAGTCGCTGATTTGAGGGAAGCCATTGAACGAGAATGCACACAAATACCAAATGAATTGTTTTGTAATGTTTGCGATTCCATTGCTTCGCGTTGTCAGCAGTGCCTGGAGCAGAACGGACGTCAGTTTGAAAAGAGGCGTTGACAAAATGATTAAATAATATCTGTAGATTCTATTAAATTTTGAGAATGAAATGTATTTTAATTAACACCTAATTTACAATTATTTAAAGTGTGTATACATTTTTGGGACACCCTTCATATATAAGTACATACATACATACATACATACATACATACATGCATACATACATATAT
>NW_026327420.1:0-315 GCF_001194135.2 Octopus bimaculoides
ATATATATATATATATATATATATATGCATATATATAAATATGTATGTATGTATGTATATACTCATATCTATGCATATATATATATATGTATATATACATTAATATATGTAGGTATATGTATATGTATAACTATATATGCATATATGTATATATACATACGTATATGTTTGTATGTATGTATGTATGTATGTATGTATGTATGTATGTATGTATGTATGGGAGAGAGATAAAGGAAAGGTGCAACACGTACTCGGAAGAAAACGAAAGTAAGAAGAGAGAGAGAGAAGAGAGAGAGAGAGAGAGAGAGAGAGAGA
>NW_026327421.1:0-533 GCF_001194135.2 Octopus bimaculoides
CATACATACATATATTTACAGGGTGCAGTGAATAAATTGTCGCCTAAATTAAGCAAAAATGAAAATAATATTGACATCTTATTCTAACAGTTATATTTACCAAAATTACATAAAAATATCTTGAAATGCTAAAGAGTAAATTTATTCAATAAAATCACCATTTGGCTTCAACCATGGCCCCCGGAAGACTTCTGAATCTCCTGCAACTCTTCTGGATGGTCTCCTTGTTTAAGTTGGTAAATGCTGCCATAATCCTTGCCTTCAGTTCATCTTTGGTGTTACAAGGAGTTTTGTTGGTCTCTCTCTCAACTGCGGCCACATGGTAATCTATCTATCTATCTATCTATCTATCTATCTAGCTATCTATCTATCTATCTATCTATCTATCTATCTATCTATCTATCTATCTATCTATCTATCTATCTATCTATCACAAACATGGATTAATACAGGATAGAAAAGAATAATGGATAGGAATCCAGACGACATACTTCTTAAACTCTTTGCATATAAAATACGCCAAGCTAACAAAA
>NW_026327422.1:0-258 GCF_001194135.2 Octopus bimaculoides
ATGATGATGATGATGATGATGATGATGATGATGACATAGACACACGCGCGCATACACACACACGCATACACACACACGCATACACACATATACACACATACACACCTAAACACATAGACACACATAGACACACACACACATACACACACATAGACACAAACACATAGACATACATACACACACACACATACACACACACGCATACATACACACACAAGCACATAGACACGCACATAAACACACACACATACACACACA
>NW_026327423.1:0-501 GCF_001194135.2 Octopus bimaculoides
ATATATATATATTCATATATGCTATGCATGTATGGGATAAATGTATAGAATAAATTTATAAATGCATCTGTGCATGTGTGAGTGTATATATTTATGTAGATACATGTGTGTGTTTCGTCGAGTGTGTCTTTGTTTATGTGAGTGTGAACTCGTGTGACTAATGCAAATGGGAATTATTTTAAATATGCAAAACCACACACAAATATATACACATGCACGCGCGTTTGTGAATGCGTGAGAGAAAGAGAGAGAGAGAAAGAGAGAGCAATAATGCGTGATCAAATATATATTTGCGAGTTTATGTTCAGCCATATTTGCAAACACATTTGTATGTATTTGTGTGCTTGTGTTTAAACAACGATGCATAATATTTATAAGCACTGTGACTTTATTTTGAATCCATAAATTATAACTGGAAGGGAATAAAAATCAAAACAATGAAATGAAAATGTAAATGCTCTAATAAATACAAAACTTATAGCATGAAACTAGAAAAAATGG
>NW_026327424.1:0-539 GCF_001194135.2 Octopus bimaculoides
ATAATTTTAGGTCATCCATATATAGAAGGTGGCTGACTGTCTGTCTGTCTTATTATTATTATTATTATTATTATTATTATTATAATATAATGTGGCGAGCTGGCAGAATCGTTAGCACGCCGGGCAAAATACTTAGCGGCATTTCGCTTACGTTCTGAGTTCAAATTCCGCCGAGGTCGACTTTGCCTTTCATCCTTTCGGGCTCGTTGAAATAAGTACCAGTTATCCACCAGTGGATGTACTCGACTTATCCCCTCCCCAAAAATTTCAGGCTTTTTCCTATAGTAGAAAGAATTATTATTATTATATAAGCTCTTAAATTTATTGAGAGAGTTAGAGTTGAATGATTGGTGTAACTATGATATTCTGGTCACCTGATGAGCTAGCTTCCTTTATTTGCATTGATTTGTGAATATACAGTTCTATTGTATAATGCGTAGATGCATATTAAAGAGTATCTACTAAATCATACTAATAAAGTTGACGGTTTATCTTCGAAGTTTCATTCCCTGGTAAAACTCCATGTATTTTAAACATTT
>NW_026327425.1:0-269 GCF_001194135.2 Octopus bimaculoides
GATAAGATAAGTATGGGATTAAGTATAAAGATCAAAATAAAAATCAGAATCAAAAAATTTATATTAATATTAAGGGTCAATTCAAGGTTATGGGGATTAAAATAGTGGTTATAATTATGCGCCTAATAAGAAATAATGATACTGAAAAATATGCAGATGGTACTATAAATGCTAATTAATCTACTTGAACATTAAGAAACAGGATATATCATCGTCATTATCGTTTAACGTCTGCTTTCCATGCTAGCATGGATTGGACGATTTGACTG
>NW_026327426.1:0-399 GCF_001194135.2 Octopus bimaculoides
ATATATATATATATATATATATATATAGACACACGCACATAAATAAGTATTCATACATGGGTGTGTATACGAGCACACATACATTTATAAATGCTAATTACATAATTACATCAAATTTTATATGCTGTTACCACCTGCGTTAATTTTACATGTTTCAGCTGTATAAAATTATCAACATCTACCAGTCCCTCACATGTAACTTAGGATTGATATCCGCTGATACTGTGAGAGCAGCTTAGCAATCCATTCCGGAATTAGTATCAGATGGTAATTTTGAGAAACTTCCTCTCAAAGCGACCGCATGTACTCACTCACACTTACATATGAGCATTTACATACATACATACATACGAACACATATACATACACATATATATACATGTAACTATATATATATAT
>NW_026327427.1:0-215 GCF_001194135.2 Octopus bimaculoides
GCTAGAAATAGGTGCCAAATCACCTAACCACGAAGAGTATGTTCTCAAGAAAAAATTTCAGCAAGTCGCCAGACTGTAAAAATGAGCAAGGGAAATGAAAATATACGAAATACAAAAATATAATTTCCAGAACTAGACACAGAACGTTCACCCGAAAAGAAGCATGTGTAAAGTTTTGCAAATTACATTCGGTGTATTTTTCAAATGTCTTCAAT
>NW_026327428.1:0-248 GCF_001194135.2 Octopus bimaculoides
TATGTATGTATGTATGCATGTATGTATGTATGTATGTATGTATCTGACGAAAGACAAACTCGATCTTAATCCCATTTAAAATAATTGCTGTTATAATACTTAATAGTACAAATTGAAATGATAGTGATAATGACGATGATGAAAGCTATATTGATGGATATGATGATGATAATGATGTTGATGCTGCTGCTGCTGATAATGATGATGATGTTGATGATGACGAGGACGACGACGACAATAAAGGTGAT
>NW_026327429.1:0-460 GCF_001194135.2 Octopus bimaculoides
TTGATTCATTGTTGGTAAATATTGTTTCTGTACTTATGTGAGAATTCATTGTTGTCACTATTATTCATGGTAGTTAAGGCAACAATCTGGCAGAATTGTTAGCATGCTGGATAAAATGCTTAGTAGCATTTCTTTTGGGTTTTATGCTCTCGAGTTCAAATACTGCTGAAGTCAACTTCATCTGTCATCATTTTGGGAGTGATAAAATAAGTATCAGCCAAGTACGGGCATTGATAATCCACTAATCCACTAATCCACTTTCCCCAAAATTTCAGTCTTTGTACTCATAATAGAAAGAATTATTCAAGAAGTTGGATTGACAGAATTGTTATGGACAAAACGTCCAACAGCATTTGTTCTGGTTCTTTACATTCTGAGTTCAAATCTTGCTATGGTCACTTTGGTTTTCATCTTTTGGTATCAATAAAATAAAGTACCTGATAAGTACTATGGGCAATGT
>NW_026327430.1:0-196 GCF_001194135.2 Octopus bimaculoides
TGCCAAGGAAGAGAAATAGTCCAGAAACTGCGGTCCACAGATATTGCTTTAGGCTGAGTGGGGATGCTAAAGTCGCCTATTCGAAAAAACAAAGACACAGATAGTGCGTCATGTAGCCATCTGGAGACGACGCTTCCTGTGGCTAAACAACAGTAACTTTCATCCCAGCCGGGACTGCTACATTATGTTGGCAAAT
>NW_026327430.1:1017-1627 GCF_001194135.2 Octopus bimaculoides
CTTTACGGACTTGAAGTGAAAAGGTAGATTATTGCGGAAAGTTATAATGACAAATGAATTGTGAGTAGCAGTGCGAAACTGCATCAGTGCTGTGTGCCAAACATAAATATTAAACTCTTTACTAATTGTTACTTTTTCTGATATTGGCCAAGACTTTTGATTCTCAATCACATTCTCAAAATAGATGATCTCACGTTTTCTGAAAATTGAGCATTTCTCAGAAAATCAAACTCAGATCATCCTTCTTTAATCAGCATCTATCTCTTTCAAGGACTGCCTGTATGTCACTGCCATACATGTTCGTATATTGTACGTGTGTCACTAAAGAATTAAATATTTATTTTCTGAAATATCATAGACGCAAATTAAATATTTTCATGGCGAACACCTTTTGAGCGAATTCATTAATAGATTGATGTTAAGGTCACGCCTGGCAGGCTTCAAAGAAACTACTCAACAGTTATAAAATATCCTTTCTACACATTCATCAGATTTTTATTTTGAGAGTATATAACTTAATAGAGGATAATAAATTGTATACTGTTATCCCTAAACCAGCCAACACTTAAAACACTTCTTCTTCTTCTTCTTCTTCTTCTTCTTCTTCTTC
>NW_026327430.1:5107-5421 GCF_001194135.2 Octopus bimaculoides
AGCTTCGTAGAGTTTGCAATCAAAATGCAAAATATAATATACGCAGCATATAGATTGTATAGATTCAAAATAAAGCAACCATAATAATGCTTTCTACTACAGGGACAATGTCTGAAATTTGTTGAGTGGCGGCGGGTGAAGAGTCAAATGATATCGTTCCCAATATTTCAGTGATGCATAAGTTTATTGACACCGAAAGAATGAAAGGCAAAGTTAATTTCACTGGAATTTGAACCCAGAACGTAAAGAGTGACGACCTGCTCTAAGCATTTTGTCCGGAGTGCTAAAGATTCTGTCATCTTGCCGCATAAATC
>NW_026327431.1:0-377 GCF_001194135.2 Octopus bimaculoides
CCGAAATAGGAGAGAGAGACAGAGAAAGAATGAGAGACAGAAGGAGAGAGAAAGAGAGAGAGGAAGAGACAGGAAGGGAGATAGAGGAAGAGGGAGAGAAGGAGAGAGACGGAGACAGGGATAGAGAAAGAGACAGAGGAAGGGAGAGAAACGAAGAGAGTGAAAGAAAGAGAGAAAGAGAGTAATAGTGATAGAGAGTGAGAGAAGAGAGAAAGAAAGACAGAGAGAGAAGGGAGAGAAAGCTAGAGGGAGAGATAGATAGATAGATAGATAGATAGATAAGATAGATAGATAGATAGATTGATAGATAGAAAGAGATAGATCGATAGATAGATAGATGGATAGAATAATGTTTGCCTCTCAAACCCTCTTTCACG
>NW_026327432.1:0-251 GCF_001194135.2 Octopus bimaculoides
TCTACATGTGTGTATATGTGTGTCTGCATATGTGTGTCTACACATACCTCTGTGCATATATGTGTGTGTATGCAAACGTACACACATACATACATCTATACATATGTCTACATATGTGTCTACACATACCTCTATGCATATATGTGTGTGTGCATACATACACACATACATACATACATATATCTATACGTCTACATGTGTGCATATATGTGCATCTACAAGTCCATATATTATTTATACGCACACACACA
>NW_026327433.1:0-270 GCF_001194135.2 Octopus bimaculoides
GATATTGGTATTGTACGTGTAGGAGGGATGTATGTGTATGTATATATTTTTTAAGGCTTACAGTAAACTAAGTACAATATATTTAAATGTTTAATGTTAAAAATAGAAACCTAAGTATTTAAAGCTATCTACTTATCTTTGCTGGAAAAACTAATAACATTTAAAATTAAATAAGTTTTTAAGGTTTACAAATTTTATTGTAGAATTGTTTCTTTTCGTTCGTTGTTTGCAATCAATCTTATAAAAGGAAAGTGATGAAAATACAAAGAA
>NW_026327434.1:0-343 GCF_001194135.2 Octopus bimaculoides
CTCAAAACTGATCCATTGAAAATATTTTATTATAATAATAATAATAATAAGGAAAATGACCTATGAACATTTCGATGGAATATCCAGAATGAACGGTTGTATATCATCTCATACGTTTTCATTCTGTTTTGTATATTTTCATGGGTCAGCTATGAAAATTGGATTTGAATGTTTTCTGTTTTTATTTGCTACATGGGACCCCGAGGAGATGGAGTATCCCATATTTTATAATATTTTATAACATTTCATAATATGTATTAATCATTCTGGATATTCTATCGAAATGTTCATATGTCATTTTCATTATTATTATTATTATTATAAAGTATTTTCAATGGATCAG
>NW_026327435.1:0-560 GCF_001194135.2 Octopus bimaculoides
TATATATATATATATATACATAGGCAAGCAGATATATTATAGACACATATGTGTATATGCACGTAGGTATGTGTGCATATATGTATATAATTATTATTATCTCTTTTGTAAAAACTGGCAGCAGAAGAGAGAACCGCGCATATATCCATATTATTCGTGTGTGTCAACTACATACATATATGCGTGTGTATATACATGAAAGGAGTTTGTGGAAGATATTCAGTACAAGAGAGAATACTTTTAGTCCACTAATCTCTTAATGGTTTAGGTGACTATTGTGATGTTCTCTCACCATCAGTTTATTCAATCATATCAAGCACACAAAGTAGTAGTGTATGGTACTTAATTTATCGACCTTTCGGTAGAAAACGTGCAGTGTGGTATATGTACCGTCATATCGCAAGGAATACACGTTTCGTGTAATGTCATGGACTCAGAATTGCACACTCCTGTATGTTTATTGTTTATACACGTTTATGTAACTGAGTCTGTAAATTAATCAACCCGAATTCATATGAAATATATATAGCCCAAGTTATAAAATAGTAAGCTTATGTATA
>NW_026327436.1:0-357 GCF_001194135.2 Octopus bimaculoides
CCAGGACTTATTCTTTGTAAGCCTAGTACTTATTCTATCGGTCTCTTAGAGCCGAACCGCAAAGTTACGGGGACATAAACACAAGACCATCGGTTGTCAAGCAATGTTGGGGGGTGGACAAACACAGACACATAAACACATATATACATTCATACGACAGTTTCTGTCTACCAAATCCACTCACAAGGCTTTGGTCTGCTTGAGGCTATAGTAGAAGACATTTGCCCAAGGTGAACCCGGAACCATGTGGTTGGTAAGCAAGCTACTTACCACACAGCCACTCCTACATACATATTCATATATACAAACATATATATATCTATATATATATAGATATATATATATGCGAGTAAAAAT
>NW_026327437.1:0-1193 GCF_001194135.2 Octopus bimaculoides
ATATATTAATGAGTTAAATAAAATTCATTATTTAATTATTTCATGGATAGTAGAATATTTAAGGCCATGACCATCTCCCGTAAGATTTTGAACTGATAATGTAGTAACGTAACCAAACAACAGTCCTCGTAATATCTAAGAACCGGAAGTATTTGTTTCTCAGCGCTGTTGTTATACATAAACTGCGATAAATGATATACAATATGTAGAACAATGGTATAGTCTGTCTGTCTGTTGAGCATCCCCCACCTCTAGCTGCACTAATACGAATGAAATAACATTCTAAATGTGCGAAAAACCTGAAAGGTGTTTAAAACGCCTTAAGGAAATGCATTGTGATAATATTAAATAGGTTCTACAAAATGCAGTCATCAGGAATGAATAAGTTTGAGTTGGACGAAAAGCTGATATCTCTGACAAATAATGGAAGACTAAAGAAGTGAACTGCAGCGTGTGTTTGGTTCTTCTTAGTAAAGAGAACTGATTCAAAATACAAGACCCGATAAGTACAATTGAGTAAACAATTTTTATCGAGTATATAATGAGAAGAATTATACCATTCATGTCGGTTTGAAACTGATATATATATAAGCATTCTATGTAAGATGATATATTGCCTGAGCTATATGTCGTATTGTGTGTGATGTACTATGTAGGTGACAATAGTGGTTGTGTGGCAATATTGTGTAGCTTATTGATATACTGTATGTACGTGTATATATATGTGTGTGTGTATGTGTGTGTGCGTGTGTGTTTTCGTATACGTAATATATCGAGCCTGTAATGTTTCATGTAATACCTATGTATGATATATTGTGTGCGACCATGATATATTATATAATATGCAGTACTGATGGTAACTGCCGTTGTATGATCTGATTGTGATATATTTTAAAATATACTGCGTAGGTGACATCTGCCATGTGAAATATCTCTTATGTTGTATCGATATATTGTTATATATTGAGTCGAATGTATCTCACGTAACTCTTATATACTGAATTTGTAATATCAACATTTTCTAATTAGACTTATAGAATTTGATAAAGTGGTGGGAGTCCTGGCATTCATGCTTTTCTCATAAGTATTAGTACTGTAACTGGTATGAAGTAATCAAAATCAGAAATTGAAACAGATTTGTTACTCTATGGTGTTTCTTTATTTAAACTATTTCGAGATTAGCATAATGATGA
>NW_026327438.1:0-410 GCF_001194135.2 Octopus bimaculoides
ATTGATCGATCCAATAATGTTACATTGCTAAATGTTGTGGCTATTTAAGCAATGTGTACGTGGATGGCTAATGAGTTGGATATGGTACTGAAGAAAGGGCAACAATTCTTGAAATATGCATATACACCCATTACATATTTTCTCTATCTTTGATTGCATTGTTTACTTAAACGTATTCATAAACGAAACATCGTAACTTTCAGAGCTGACTCTAAATTCTACAGAGAATCTATCTGCAGAGATACACTTAAAAATGATTGGAGAACCCCTTCCCGCAGTATATAACTGGATTATTTGATTCTGGAAGAATGGAAGCGAAAATTGACTTCGCTGGCAATGCTGAACTTTTCGATACTAAAACACAAACCATTCTGACAGATTCTGTCACTCGTCGCATTTGACGTTGTTTA
>NW_026327439.1:0-218 GCF_001194135.2 Octopus bimaculoides
TCCTCAAATTACATTTTACCATCTTAAAAATGGAAGGACCTTTTGGGTATCATTTATTTATTTGGGTCTATTCTTCCACCTGTTTGTCTTAACAACCAGCAAGCCTCCCTCTACATGGTCGTTAAGAATGCTAGAAATGACAGACACAACTTCCTCAAATTACATTTTACCATCTTAAAAATGGAAGGACCTTTTGGGTATTATTTATTTATTTGGGA
>NW_026327439.1:228-615 GCF_001194135.2 Octopus bimaculoides
TTGGGTCTCTTCTTCCACCTGTTTGTCTTAACAACCAGCAAACCTACCTCTACATGGTCGTTCAGAATGCTAGAAATAACAGACACAACTTCCTCAAATTACATTTTACCATCTTAAAAATGGAAGGACCTTTTGGGTATTATTTATTTATTTGGGACTCTTCTTCCACCTGTTTGTCTTAGCATACAGCAAGCCTCCCTCTACATGGCCGTTCAGAATGCTAGAAATGACAGACACAACTTCCTCAAATTACATTTTACCTTCTTAAAAACGGAAGGACCATTTGGGTATTAATTATTTATTTGGGTCTATTCTTCCACCTGTTTGTCTTAACAAGCAGCAAACCTACCTGTACATGGTTGTTCAGAATGCTAGAAATAACAGACA
>NW_026327440.1:0-454 GCF_001194135.2 Octopus bimaculoides
ATATAAACATACATATGTGTGTGCGTGTGTGTATGTGTGTATATATATTCTTTATGCTTATGACGGTCTATCCTTCTTACGTATCTTTTACGTAACGGTAGATGAAATAACTCAGATCAAAACGTAAATAGTTATGATAGCCGTGGTGACGCAAATTTTGGCAGTCAGGTTACTATTGATAATGTAATGATGCTGAATGGAGAGGGTTGCAGTGAGAGGAGGAGGATTAAAATGCAAAGAGGGAAAAGGACGACGAATCAAGATGTATCAATGTGACGCCTCTGCGTCTTTCTCCATTCTTCGCCTCATTTCCTTATTCCCTCTCTCCTTCCGAACTCTGTCTCTCTAATATACATATTTCTTTGGTTTGAATTACTTTAAAATTTTATCTTACTACATGAACTATATTTTCGATTATAAGGGCGGGAAAACGGTAAGATATTCTGTATATATG
>NW_026327441.1:0-256 GCF_001194135.2 Octopus bimaculoides
CTCTATTTTTGTTTTTATTTTACATTAGCATTGACAATTAGAATTGCATGGTGCCAACCAGTAATCCTCTACGCAGGCATCAGACCTAGAGATAGAACTATTACTACCATCTTAGAAACGACATTTTATATGTAATGGGATCACAACTTACTTTCACATGTGAAAATGATGGAGAGATCATGCTTGGATAGCATTTAACACTAGCTGCCTTACGAACATGATCTGTTAATATCTGTCTTTGTTTAACTCCAGGTCA
>NW_026327442.1:0-1061 GCF_001194135.2 Octopus bimaculoides
GAACTCAGAACGTAAAGACAGACGAAATACCGCCAAGCATTTCGCCCGACATGCTAACGATTTTGCCAGCTCCTCGCCGCCTTACTTGTTACGTCATGACTGCGGCTGAATTGGCAGCATCGGTAGCGCTTCACACTATTTGTTGCAACTCTTTATGCTCTGAGTTCAAATCCCGGGCAAGCCAACTTTACCTTTTATCCTTTCAGTCTAAGGACAGTGGATTGGCGGAACTGTAAGAGCGTTTACCTTGATGCCATTCGGTATTTGCTCCGTCTGTTTATGGTCTGAGTTCAAATCTCGCCCTGGTCAACTTTACCTTTCACCCATTCGGGATCGATGAAAATAGTACCAATCTAAGGTGGTGGATTGATAGAACTGCAAAAACGTCAGATCGGATACTTTACGGTATGAGTTCAAATCCGGCAATGACCTACGTAACCGGTAGACTTAGCCAGTCGCCTGATTGAACAGCACTACTCGGCACCTTGGATGTCTTTAGAGGAGACCACTCTGTTGCAGGCATTCAGGCCCGGCTCTCGGTTTCAGGATATCTTCCTCTTTCCCTCCCACCTGTCTCAGAGACCCTGTAGCGAATTATGTGCACAGCCTCCCCCCCCCCCTGACTAAACGATAAAACTAACAAGAAGAAAAAGTCATTCGACCACGCCTGCCTGCAGAGAAATACGCGTGCACATGTGTGCATGCATTAGCTTGCAAAGGTGTATCAATACCAACGGGTTAAGAGGGAGACACGCGGCAGCTGTTGCTGTCGTCTGCATTATTAAGGGATTTACGGACGGAATCGGTGGCAAAGGGCTAATATAATGAAGTTACCTTAAGTACAATATAAGCAAACAGATTAAGCATTAATCTGGGTTTCTTTAGACAAACAAACGAGCCACACGTAATACTAATACATTTCTCTCTCTCTCTCTCTCTCTCTTTCACACACACACACGCATACACACACATATACTCGTACACACTCATACATATAACACAGTCAAACGAACGCTTACACGTAGACATTCATTCACACACACACACACACACACACATTG
>NW_026327443.1:0-1388 GCF_001194135.2 Octopus bimaculoides
ATTATTATTATTATTATTATTATTATTATTGTTGTTGTCGTTGTCTTTGTCATTATTGTTATTATCATCATTATCATTATCATTAATAATATTATTATTATTGTATTATCCAAAGCACTTTGGCACAAATCTTTCACCACCATATACTAAAACTTCCATTCACTGCTACAACTCCTAACCATACACTGACATTTCATCTCTATCCTCTCACAAACATTATTGACCATCTCACACTGCTACTCTACATCAAGTTTACATGGGTGTCTATGTGAACAAATAAAACTATCCATTTTCTTTCAATACACTTCACGCCCACACCTTTTCCCGCTCCCTGCTATTTCACGTTACACTTCCTTCTTTTGTTTTCCTCTTCCTTTCTTTCTTTCTTTCTTTCTTTCTTTCTTTCTTTCTCTCTCTCTCCATCTCTCTCACATTCTATCTCTCTTCCTTTTGTATACATACCTACATTCCTAGCTTCGTAGCCTGCTTACTATTCTAAACACTTATTGAAATTTTCCTTCCATTTCTTTATTTTTTTAAATGCTTTTTCTGGGGAAGGTTTACGTAATGGATGTATTTCCTATCTTGTATTACGCAAATATGAAACGTTTGTATAAAATGGTTTCAAAATATCACTAATTACATTTACATCATTATTACAACTAATACGATGCGATGCCAGTGCAAACTAATCGGCCTTGACTTCACTTATGCGGATAGTTTGACAACGATTTGAAGTAGTTTGTTATATTTGATTCGAAGCCAAAATTTTTGTACTGTGCACCGTTTTGTCGAAACTTTCCTCCCTAATATTTTTATCATGCATTGTAAAGCAATTTGCAGACAAGGCAATACAGATTTTAGAAAGACTTTTACTTATGTTGTTAGTTATTATGCTAACATCATTAAGTATCTCTCTATCGATCCTTCAGTGTATCTGTCTCTCACATATTCTCTCGTAGAGAGCAAACAAAGGATGCATATATGTGTTGACTACAATGACCTGATTTTCATAACAAAACTTATTTACCTGTTTGACAGTGACAGGTTTTCATAAGAAAAATACTGAAATAGTTTTATAGATACATTAGCCTTTATTTCCAGTTCGTTTAAAAGTTTCTAAAATGACGGTGTACTTCCAAAATAATTATGTATTCTTTTACTGGTTTCAGTCATTTGACTGCGGCCATGCTGGAGCACCACCTTTAGTCGAACGAATCAACCCTAGGACTTATTCTTTGTAAGCCTGGAACTTATTCTATCGGTCTCTTTTGCAGAACCACTAAGTTACGGGGACGCAAACACGCCAACATCGGTTGTCAAGCGATGATGGTGAAGACAAACACAGACACACAAACACAGACACACAAACACAGACACACAAACAC
>NW_026327443.1:1443-5346 GCF_001194135.2 Octopus bimaculoides
ACACACACACACACACACACACACACACACACACACACGCTTACATATATATATATATAAATTGACAGAATGAGATTTTAAAAATCCAGGGCTGTAAATAGTTTTCAGAACATTTATATATACACTTATCATTTGTATTATATATATATATATATATATATATATATATATACGACGGGTTTCTTTCAGTCTCCATCTACCAAATCCAGTCACAAGGCTCTGGTTGGCCTGAGGCTATAATAGAAGATACTTTCCCTAGGTACATTCACCAACATATTCATTTAAAAACTCAATAATACGTAATGTTTGTTGCCATTTCAGCGTGGCTGTTCCATACAGAACTATGTTGCTACATTTCAACCCTAAGAAAACATCTTTTCCAGCTGGTTAACGACACACACCATGTTTGATATATTGCGTGCAAATAAGTGAACTACTCCCCGCCAGAGTGGCAAGAACAGTAGACCAGAACTGGTTTCTGGGTCCTTACGCGTCCTTTGTACTGGACATTTGCCTGCTCGAGGCGGTAGTCGTTCATACCTATACGTATTATATAAACACGTAAGCGACGATCAGCCGCTGACCTTGCAACAAGCAAAGTAGTATCTTTCTCTCCATTCAAGGCGGCGAGCTGGTAGAAGCATTAGCACGCCAGACGAAATGCTTAGCGGTATTTCGTCTGCCGTTACGTTCTGAGTTTAAATTCCGCCGAGGTCGACTTTGCCTTTCATCCTTTCGGGGTCGATAAATTAAGTACCAGTTGCCACTTCAGCGTGGCTGTTCCGTATGGAACTATGAAACTACATTCTAAGCCCAAGAAAACTTTTTTTCTAGCTGATTAACGAGACACGACCTGTCTCGGAGGTATTGCGCATAAAGGAGTGAACCAATCCCCTCCAGCATGGCATGACTAATAGACCAGATTTTGCAACTACCAACTTTGCTTGTAAGATCAGTGGCTGATTGTCACTTATTTGTTTATATATTGCGAGAAGGAATGAATGGCTGCCATCTCTAGCAGGTAAGTGTACAATACTGTACAATACGGTTCTGGTCTACTGGTCTTGCCATGCTGGAGTGGGATGGGTGGTTCGCTCCCTTACTCGCAATAGATCAGACACAGATTGTGTGTCGTTAACCAGCTGGAAAAATGTTTTCTTGGGGTTAAAATGTAGTTAAAATATACCTGGTTAAAATATACTAACGTAGTTCTGCATGAAACAGTCACGCTGAAGTGGCAACAAACATACATTTTAGTATCGTTACTACTCGTATCTCTTCTAGAGATTTTAGAACAACCTATTTAGCTAATCCAATAATAATATTTTGTACTTCTATTTCGTATACTGTATTCTGCTAGTACCATGCACAATACATGTAAACTGTTATGAGTGAAAAATGTGAACTTCTTTCGCTAAAACTTTTATTGTACCTTTTCCTTTCCACTTACGTAATTATTGAAAACCTTGTTTATAAGTTATAAAAGAAAAGTAAAGGAGAGCATTGTGGTTGCAGGTGGGCCACTTTTGACTTCTGGCAATCAATACTTTTAAACCCAAATCGCCACTGTGTGTGTGTGTGTGTGTGTGTGTGTGTGTGTGTGTGTGTGTGTGTGTGTGTGTATAAACATACATAGATAAATAGACAGACGGACAGACAGACAGACAGACAGACAGACAGATAGATAGATAGAAAGATAGATAGATAGATAGAAAGATAGATAGATAGATAGATAGATAGATAGATAGATAGATAGATAGATGTGTGTGTAATAAAGAATTAACTACACTTTCCTGTATGTTTAGCGAAAAAGCGTATAAATATGTCGGAAAAATAGCTATTTAGAAAGTCTTACTTACCTGGGCACTTACAGTATAAATCCTTGAAACACTAAGATAGACAAAACAGACAACTGCAATCAGTAAGCAAATTTTAAAACAGCTTTGTTTCGTGATTATAGCCATTTTATGATCCGGGAAGAACTGAGATTTATAACGTTAGTATAATCCGCTGGATTCTACCGTCTAATTACAGTGTTGGGAATAATTTACTTTTTCTGATAAATGAAATTAGTACAAATATATGTTCAAACGCTCTATATCAAAGGCTCACAGTGAATTGTTATCAACACAAACTATTAATCGCACACAGTACTTTGTTTTACAACAATGAGCCAGTTCACCTTTAGTCACCTGAGTGTAGTCAGAATCGTTCTACAACTCCCTTTTTTAGAATCAGTCTCCGCTATCTTCACCCCTTTTGAGAATTGAAATCCACTCTGAGTTTTAATATCTCTTATGTTTAGGGTTCAATACTACTGTTTCGTTCTTTTCTGATTTCTGGTGCTAGAAAGTGAAGGTTTTGTCTTATTTTTCTGCGATTTAAAATTAGTTTACTGTATCTATTTCAAGTTGAACTGACCGTCTCCTATATGGAATAGGCAATGACTAACAATTCAAAGCTAAATCAATAATAGGATATGTATTCACTTATGCATATTCTCAATCTATTTGATAAGCATGTCAGTGTGTGTGTGTGTTAGTGTGATAGGTCATTTTTCTTTCTTACAACGATTTATAATTCTGTTCCACCGCGTTGCTATGGAAATTTTAGCGATATGTTACTGGCTATTCCGATTTTATATATTAAATACGTTTCTGACAACTGAAAAACAATTATGGTATATGTCGTTAAACAACCATAATATAGTTGAAAATATATTAAACCAGTTTATAAGATAATATTGTCCCTACAAGTCATTTACGCGCGCACGTTGTGTTTTATATCCTTGTATTGGATATATAATATAGTGAAGCGGAGGGAAGAAAGTATATACACGAAACTCAACGCTCTATATCAAAGGCTCACAGTGAATTGTTATCAACACAAACTATTAATCGCACACAGTACTTTGTTTTACAACAATGAGCCAGTTCACCTTTAGTCACCTGAGTGTAGTCAGAATCGTTCTACAACTCCCTTTTTTAGAATCAGTCTCCGCTATCTTCACCCCTTTTGAGAATTGAAATCCACTCTGAGTTTTAATATCTCTTATGTTTAGGGTTCAATACTACTGTTTCGTTCTTTTCTGATTTCTGGTGCTAGAAAGTGAAGTTTAAAATTGTTTGGTTGTTGGTACCTCAAACATGTCCAACAATTCTTCCGTAGGGATTTTATTTCTCGTGACTGTTTTTCCCGTGAATCTTTTCTCAAGTTAGTTAATATGTCTTTTGTATTCGACATATTCTCCAGGAATATCATTATTCCAGATATGCAGGGCAGGGAATCGTCAATTAGTAATAAAATTAATAATTAACAATTTTGCCGGGTAGCTCAGTATGAAAAAACCTTTTCGGTAAAGCCATTTATAATCAACAATATATAGGGATTAGCAGAAACCTGCTTCTCCAACATACTGAGAATTCAGAAACAGCAGCCAAAGAACTACTGATTCTAAAACTACAATTTTTTCTCTAATTGATAGCGATATTCATGTTACACACAGAACAAAAGACAGAAGAGAAGAGTAAAAAAAAAAACCTGCCTTTAATTAATTTGGTACGACGTTTCACGATTAATGATAAGAAATTACCTCATTTCGATCTTCAGCCAAATATTTTAATAAATTTGCCAATGTCTAAATAACTCACGTAAAATTTGACCATGCGACATCAAGACCACGTGAGGCAGACATTAAGAAATTTATCGGCCAATGAGTTTAAAATCTCTCACCCTAATGAATTCAATTCAGTGTGTATCATAAATAGTCCCGCATAGAAAAAAGTCCCGTACGACCTGTTGCGGTTTAGCTGACCATCTTAGAGGTATTACTAAATATAGATATACAGGGCAGGGAATCGTCAATTAGTAATAAAATTAATAATTAACAATTTTGCCGGGTAG
>NW_026327443.1:5429-5912 GCF_001194135.2 Octopus bimaculoides
TATATATATATATATATATATGTATTTGTATAATTAGAGTTTTTTGTGTGTATGGGTATGAATGTATATACGTATATATATGTGTGTATATATATGTTTGTGTGTATATATGTGTGTGTATATTTGTGTATATATATGTATATATATGTATGTGTGTATGTATGTGTGTATATATATATGTATATGTGTGTATATGTATATATGTGTGTATATGTATATATGTGTGTATATGTATGTGTATGTGTATATGTATGTATATGTGTATATATATGTATATATATGTATATATATGGATGTGTATGTATATGTATGTATGTATGTGTATATATGTGTATATATGTGTGTATGTGTGTGTATGAATACAGCCAACGCTGCACCACAAACGACAAAGACAGGAGAACAGACAAGAAGACGGTAAACACAAACAGGCTTCAAGCCCAAACACGTCACACAGAGAAAAAGAAACAGATCTGTAAATTCTAC
>NW_026327443.1:10275-13593 GCF_001194135.2 Octopus bimaculoides
ATATGTGTGTGTGTGTGTGTGTGTGTGTGTGTGTGTGTGTGTATATCATGGGTACCGAAGTTCATCTAGAAATATTCAGGTTATCAGAGAATTTAACCCTTATAAATAATTTAATAGTCTAAGGGCTAATCCAAAAGTGTACATTATATTGATCGTGCGGTATTTGGTATACTCCAGAATATCCGACGTGTCAGGATTCCAGTTAGGATTATTGCGAACTAATAAATAAGAAAACATTGGATATGCGTCACTTCATTACATCTGTTTCCAGTGGATTTCTTTAACCGATTAAATATTATATTACATCATAACTAAAATGCCACTTCCTTCAGGTGATACATAACATTTCAAACAATAATAAGAACAACACTCTACCACAGTTGACCAGCCGAGGCTAACTTGGAATGAGAGAACATAGCAAAGTTAGGAAGACATTAAGAGGGTACTTAGTGGTTGGGGCGTTCAAACAATTTATAACTTCAGGGAAGTTAGTGAGTATGTTAGAAGGGAGAAAGAAAAGAAAGGCAGACTCTGGCTCCTTTCACAACTTGTATGATAATGTTTGAATTAACTATATATGTATACCCCTGCTGTTCATTATATTAGATTTGATTTTATTTCATGCCTACTTTGTTGCACTGGGATCTGAGATGGCGATGAACGAAGTTAAAAGGTATATAAGGCAACTAAGCACTTAATAAGAGTGCAATAAAAGCTGGCAAAATCATTAGCACTCCGAGAAAAATGCTTAGCAGTATTTCTCCCCTCTTTGCGTTCTGAATTCAAATTCCACTCAGGTCTACTTTGCATTCCCTCCTTTCGGGGTGGATGAGATAAGTATCAGTTGTGTACTGTGGTCGATGTAATCCACTTTCACCCTCTCCCGAAATTTCAGGCCTTGTGCCTATAGTAGAAATTATTGTTATTATTGTTATTATTATTATTATTATCATTGTTGTTGTTGTTGTTGTTATTGTTATTGCTATTGCTGTTGTTGTTATTATTCTTTTTATTATAGACGTTGCACAGTATACAATATTGTGGGGTTGTTAATCTCTCTCTTCTGTTTCTTCTTCTTCTTCTTCTTCTTCTTCTTCTTCTTCTTCTTCTTCTTCTTCTTCTTCTTATTATTATTATTATTATTATTATTATTATTATTATTATTATTATTATTATTATTTTAGACGTCGTACAGTATCCAGTATCGTGATGTTGTTGATTAAAGAACCTCAGACAGACAGTACTTTACGCAATATGCGTGCAGTTCCAAGTAATGCCGATTTTTGCAATACACCTAGATTGTAGAGTATTTCTAAAGTTTCAGATGTTTCTTCTGGTTGGGTGGTATTGAATCCAATGCTCCGATGACAATAGTTGAATGAGCCGAATGCTCCGATGGCGATTTGTTGCCGAACGCGGCAACATATCGTCAGTCTTTTTGAAGATTATACAGGCCATGCGTAAGATTTTTTTGTACCGTTTACAGTTCTTCATTACAACCTTGTATATCACAAGGTGATCCTTGGTTCCCTTGAATGTTTTTCGCTATCCTTTTTGTTCTACTGGAAGTAGATTGTTTTCCGCAAGAGACGTATATATTTTCTCTGCGAGGATGCCTGTTAACACCTTCCATAAAAGGTTAAGACAAGTAATGGGTCGGTAATTGCCAACCTCATTCACCATTGACCGATCTTCCATCAACAATGTTGTTCTTCCCTCTATCATCCACTCTGCAACTGAACCACTCTGTAGGCAATTGTCTAATTTTAACGTAATTCGCTTATGTGTTAACATAAACCACTTGAGCCAGTAACCTTGAATTCCAGTTTAACAGTTTTGATACCTGCACAATGCCATCTTCCGTTCTTATGCGCACATTGTCCTGTCGTGGAGCTTCCGGGTGAAGTTGTTAGGATCACATGGAATTAATCCACTTAGCATCATGGTTGTGCGAAACTTCTTGCCCCACATGTTATTCCAAAATTGGCAGCTTCCTCTGCTTCAGGAAGTATCTTATCTTCTGTATCTCCTTAGCTCTTAAAAAACAGCTTCTGGTTATTTGAGAATAACCGGTTTTGCTGGAACTGCGATACGTGATCAGTGTAGTGTTTCTTTTTTTTTTTTTTTCCCAGCACACGTTGTTTTAGGATTTCGATAACAGTTTTGAACTCTTTCTTTTCTGGTTGGTATTTTGCCTCAAGATATGCCCTTGCACTTTATTTAGCATTTTCCGTTGTTCATTGGATCATTCTTCTATGGGTCTTAGAACTTTATGCAAATTTTTAATATCGCCTTCAATTCTCCCCTTCCATCATAGCTCCTTCTGTTTGTCTGCTTCTCTCTCTTTCTTCCCAACCAGATCACCTACTAAAAGTGAAGCGGATCTGATCAAATCCCTTGTTTCTGTTAGAATGTGTTTCAGAATCTCATCGACTTTTCGGGTAGCGCGTTTCACATTGTTACGGTCGAAGCTTCTCAAATTCACCTGTTTAGTCTCTGTTCTTGTAACTATTACATTCTCGAGTCTTTTCCTGAGATTTCTCTGTTCCTCAGTAACATCCTCTCTTATTTCAGGGTTTTCTACATTATATTCATTAGCCGACCTCTCCTCTGCTACAACTTCACCTTTCCTACGCATTCACTGATTTTCACCTACATTATCCTCTTCAAGGTTATCGCCACTACGGAGGCTTTTTCCTGATTGTCTGAACCTGGTCCTCATTAAGAAAGTCTCTATTACGAGTTATTCTTATCTGATTTCTGAAGCCATTTTCAATAACTTGGAACCTACCCAGCTGGTTCCAAGGTTCTAATGACAGCTTCACATTTACATTTACATTCCAACAGCTTAGAATCTGCTTTTTGTTGATATCAACAGACCACTTGTGTTTGCGAGCTTGTTGCATATTTTGGCACGGAAAAGGATTACGACTGGGTGAAGTCTGGTCTTCCTCTCCATTGTGCTCTGAGGTTCCGCTGTCGGGCGCGGGACATCTAGTGTCTTGGATATCCAGAGGAGTATTCCCAATCATGCCGTTATTTGAGTTTAAAATCGCTGTCATCATTGCAAAGAATGTGAATGATTTTTTTACAGGGTTTGGTCCCCGGGCGTGTTTATTTGAGATCTATTATCTTTTTAATAATTTATCTATCTTTATAAAATAAGTATTTTATATAAATTCATTTGGTACTTATTGTTGGTTGATATATATATTTATTTATTATAATTATTGTTCTATTTAAGACATGACGATTAGCTGTATTTTTTAATAGAATTTATATTCGATAATTTTAATTGATTTTAATCGATTTAAATTT
>NW_026327444.1:0-366 GCF_001194135.2 Octopus bimaculoides
CCATGCCAGCATGGACAACGGACGTTAATGATGATGATGATGATGATGATGATATATATATTTGAGTGCATGCATATGTCAGTGGGTGTGTGCATTTGCATACAGACACACACACACACACTGACATCCACACCAACAAAAGGATGTGTTGTTCTGTTTCAATATTGAATTTATTTTACATTCTTACGTCTTCAATAAACAAACCTTTCCCAAAAAGTTTTATCGCCACAAATCATTATTTAATGTTTGTTCGACAAATTCTGATGTAGGTGAACAATGACATCAATATCAACAAGAACAAGACACACACACATCAACAACAACAACATTCTTATTGAATTTCTGTAATGGAAACATAAGCAGCAG
>NW_026327445.1:0-299 GCF_001194135.2 Octopus bimaculoides
ACATTGACACGGGACTTCAGACGAACACAAATCCAACAGTCCATATAACAGATGCTGTCGGTGATGGTGTTGACAAAGGTGCATGTGTAGGTGATGGTGTTGACAAAGGTGTTTGTGTAGGTTTAAAGGTGGGCGTGGCAGCGGTGTCATCAAAAGGTGTGGACACCTCAAAATATGCCTTTGGAAGCCGATCTACAGAGACGGTCTCCGAACGACCATTCATATCGATCGTGAAAACTTTGGGTGTGTGAGAAAGCACACGAAAAGGTCCTTTATAAGGAGAAACAAGAGGTCCCTTG
>NW_026327446.1:0-202 GCF_001194135.2 Octopus bimaculoides
ATTATTATTATTATTATTATTATTATTATTATTATTATTATTTGATTGAAACTCTTAGCTTATGTTGCTGGGTATGATGGAAAGTATCAGCTGTCCACAGCCAGCAGACTAAGCTGACACTTCTTTCCTCGTCATGCTTCAAGAACTCTGCATAAAATTCTTGCAGTTCCAAAGTATTGATGATGTTTGCAGGTGTTCTATC
>NW_026327447.1:0-533 GCF_001194135.2 Octopus bimaculoides
GATTTAAAACTAAGACCCATTATAGCAGGCACCTCCTGCGAAACACACCGTTTAAGCACTTTCCTGGACATTCTTTTGAAACCTTTCCTAAGTCACATCAAAAGTTTCATTAGAGATGATCTTGACATGCTCATTCACCTCCTGAAAACAACAAACGAGGAGTCACTCTTGGTTTCTTTTGGCGTGATCAACCTTTATACAAATATCCCTCATGAATATGCTATTGAGGCAATTAAATTCTGGCTGCACAAACACCCAGAAACATTTCCTAATCGCATCAGCACAACCTTCATTATAGAATCACTTAAGTTCATTCTAACCAATAATTACTTCCTGTTTGCAAACACATACTTTCGCCAAAAATGTGGTATCGCCATGGGTACTAAAGCTGCACCAGTCCTTGCGAACCTCATAATGGGTTTTTTTGAATTATTACTATATGAAATCTCACGCCAGAAATTTGGACACCCTTTCCACATCTACTTAATGGATAACTGGAAAAGATACTTCGATGATTGTTTCATCATATGGAA
>NW_026327448.1:0-240 GCF_001194135.2 Octopus bimaculoides
GCATAATGGAATTTCATTTTAGAAAGTCATTTTGTAAATGTGTGCAAAAACAAGAGTAGGAGAAGAAGAAAATACCATCTTGACTGTTAATCAACAGTCTAGATTGTAGCTTCGAGTTCTATACTAGCTCAGAGATTACTGATATGCCTGATGATGCTGGGATGAATTTGAATGATACTACAGTTGAAGAGATTAACAACCCAGTCAAGATGGTATTTTCTTCTTCTCCTACTCTTGTTT
>NW_026327449.1:0-394 GCF_001194135.2 Octopus bimaculoides
ATTAAGTACCAGTTGCGTACTGGGGTCGATCTAATCGACTGGCCCCCGCCATAAAATTTTCGGGCTATGTGCCTAGAGTAGAAGAGAATATGTATTCTAGCTTTTTATGCCTCGAGTTCAAACCACACCGAGGTTGACTTTGCCTCCCATCCTTTCCGTATCGATAAAATAAAGTACCAGTGAAATTCTGAGCTCGATGTAATCGACAAACGTCTCTTGCCTCTACAATTGGTAGCCTTGTGTCAAAGTTAAAAAAAAATATTAGTTCTGTTGTTAATGAGGGGAACATTAAAGCTTCATTCTCTCCTAAAATAAATATTGGTACAATTTGATATTACGTACATCGAACACTGCATATATACATACACACACACACACACACACACACACACAC
>NW_026327450.1:0-348 GCF_001194135.2 Octopus bimaculoides
ATACATACATACATACATACATACATACATACATACATACACATGTACCTTCATGTATATAATCGTATATGAGCAACCACACTTTCTCTTTGCAAATAATGTTGTCCGAAAGCAAAATGTCTGAAAGCGTAAAGTGTCACGCTTCTGGCATTTTATTTCCTCGACAATGGAAAGCAAATTTAACCAAATACGTAATGTCTAAAGTCCTCAAAATTGAATCTTATAACATAATACGTACCTGCAAGGAAACAAATATACACAAATGCGACCAAATTGTTAGAAATAGAAAAAAATATTGGTCTACAGCGAATGCTACTACATTTCTGCAATCGCCAGACTGACGTGGAC
>NW_026327451.1:0-743 GCF_001194135.2 Octopus bimaculoides
ACGTACGGACGGACGAAAGAACAAACGAACGAACAAATGAACGAACGTACGTACGTACGTTCGTACGTACGAACGAATGAAAGAAGGAACGTACGTACAAAATTCCGTACGTACGAACGAACGATGGAAGGAACGAACGAAGGTACGTGCATATGAACGAACGAACGAACGTGCGTACGTGAGTACGAAAGATCGAACGAACGAAATGTACGAAGGAAAGAACAAACGAAAGAACAAACGAACGAAAGAACGAACGAACGAACGAACGAACTAACGTACGTACGTACGTACATACGTACAAAAAACGAACGTAAAAACGAACGAACTTACGTACGTATGAACATACGAACAAACGAACGTACGAACAAACGAACGTACGAACGAACGAAACAACGAACGTAAGTACGTACGTACGAACGAGCGAACGAACGAACGACCGAAAGAACGAACGTTGGTACGTAAGAACGAACGAACGAACGAACGAATCTGTACGTACGTACGCACGTAGTACAAACGTAGGAACAAACGAACGAACGAACGAACAAACGAACTACGTACGGACGGACGGATGGGCGAAAAAACGAACGAACGAACAAACGAACGAACGTACGTATGAACGAACTAACGAAGGACCTACGTACAAAAGTTCATACGTAGCAACGAACGAAGGAACGAAGGAACGAAGGTACGTGCACATGAACGAACGAACGTGCGTACGTAAGTACGAAGGAGCGAACGAACGA
>NW_026327452.1:0-459 GCF_001194135.2 Octopus bimaculoides
TATATATGGATAATAATAAATAGAGCAAAACGCAGGTCAACGAAAGTTCCTTTAATTCCTACATATGTTTCGAAACAAATGATAGTACTTTCACACAGAAGAAAGGTCTGTTGGGGGTCTCACTTATTTCTCTTCACGGACTTCATAATAAAACATGTAATAGCAAGACAAAAACGAAATAATGGGGTAACTTACGAGCTGAGATGTCACATGGTCAGTGACCGTTAGAAGGTTTGTTTACATAGAGATATAACGGTCACTGACCATATAACATTTATATATGGTATCATTTATTTCGAAACATATGTAGGAATTAAAGGAACTTTCATTGACATGCGTTTTGCTCCATTTATTATTATCCATATTTTCTCAAAATGTATCACTTTAACTTGGTATATCTACCTGTAACATGGCTGTGATATCTTGTTTTTTAGTGTAATTTTGCTACCTCTGGTAACT
>NW_026327453.1:0-460 GCF_001194135.2 Octopus bimaculoides
CTGTCTGTCTGTCTGTCTGTCTATCTGTCTTTAGAATATAGAAAAATAGATAGATGTATATATATATAGATGCAAGAGAGAAAAAGAGGGGGGAAGGAGAAAGTGATGGATTTGGAAAATATTGAGCCAAAACTGTATATTTGTGTGTGTGATTTGCACCTGGAAGACCCAGATGCGGATACATCAAGATGCAACCTTCGGCAAAATTTACATGGAACAACTGGGCGTGGAGCCAGTCTCCTCTCTCTATGTCACAGATATTGACCGAAGGAAAGCCAAGGATAGAAACAGTTTGCCAGCAGTATTATTGGAAGAATACAAGGAAAATTCAAAAGCCGGCACAAAGAATGCAAGTAATGTAAAGGATTTATGATGACATTCTAAAGCTTCTGCATAGATATATTCATATATACACATGTGCATACATACATATATACCTACAAACATCTGTCTGTTTGTC
>NW_026327454.1:0-209 GCF_001194135.2 Octopus bimaculoides
AGCTATTCTAGTGGACAGCAGTATGGTAGATAAGGCAATTAAAGATATCTGGTAAGGAACGATATGGACATATGGAATAGCGATCCATATAGTTTATCGGGTTATTCAGAATACTCAGTGACTGATGTAGCAGTATTACTGTTAGTTGCTACAAGGGTAAGGGTGGCAGTTATAAAGGCATCAACCTTCAGGACCAGACACTGAAAATT
>NW_026327455.1:0-416 GCF_001194135.2 Octopus bimaculoides
CATATATATATATACGCGCGTGCACTCATTCATACATAAATATATTTGCATATATACATGTACACAGGCCTAGATATATATACCTACACGTATATACAAACATACATACATATATACATGCATACACACACACATATATGTATATATACATTCATACATATGTTTATGTATGTTATATACACACACATATGTGTGTGTATGTCTGTGTGAGTATGCGTGTGTTTGTGGATGTACTCATGTATACGGGTACGTACGCAAACATATTCATTGGTGTGTATATAAAGTCACACACACACACGCACACGCACACGCACACACAAGCCAGTCGTTTCACCAGACAAAGTTATGTAGCGATGTGATACATAATTGTCTTCACAGTGGAAATTCCTGTGCCAGGATGTGTGTGTGTGTGTGTG
>NW_026327456.1:0-213 GCF_001194135.2 Octopus bimaculoides
TATATGTAATTATGCACAACTGTATGTATGTATGACTGTATGGATATATGTAAGTATGTATGTATCTATATATGTATGTGTGTAAGCAAATGTGAAGGTATGTATGCATGCATGTACGCACATACGAACGTATGTCTTTCAATGTACGTTTATATGTGTGTGTCTGTGTGCGTGTGCGTGTATGTATGTTTGTCTTTTATATATATATATATA
>NW_026327456.1:223-716 GCF_001194135.2 Octopus bimaculoides
ATATATATATATATATTCATGTATATGTATGCATGTACGTATACAGAAATACGCCTCGAAGTCTGTGCACGCGTATACGTTTACACTTACACACATTTTCGTGTGTGCGTATATATATGTATATATACATATATATATACATATATATGCATATATATACATATATGTATAGGTATTACAGGCACACAAACACGCACATATGTATATAGACACAGACATACGTATATGTAAGGTTATAAAACCTACAGGTGCATATATATGTATCTGTATATCTATATATACGTATATCTATATATATATATGTGTGTGTGTGTGTATATATATGTGTATATAGGCACATAAATAGCTATGGAAGACAATGGAAGTAGGTTAAGTATGGTAAAGTGTGTTTAAAAAAAGATGCATTAAACTGCTTAAGTGGCGGTGAGTGTATATACATATACACAGAAACATACACATATACATACATGCACAAATGCACTTATATATATAT
>NW_026327457.1:0-280 GCF_001194135.2 Octopus bimaculoides
CTTGCCCAAGGTACCACGCAGTGGGACTGAACCCGGAGCCATGTGGTTAGTAAGCAGGCTATCTACCACACAGCTACTGTTGCGCCTGTATTGTGTGTGCATGTGTGTGTGTATATATATATGTATATATGTGTGTGTGTATGTATGAGAATATATCTATATACGTGTGTATATGTATATATGTACATATATATGTATGTGTTTATGCATATCTGTGTGAATATGTATGTATGTATATATATATACGTGTGTGAGCATATATATCATATGTGTGTTTGTG
>NW_026327458.1:0-229 GCF_001194135.2 Octopus bimaculoides
TGGTGGTGGTGGTGGTGGTGGGACACTGAGGAATGGTGTGCTGGAAGTGTGCAGTGTTGAGTGAGGAGTGGTGGAAGGAGGTAGTCTGGTGGAAGGAGGTAGTGTGGTGTAAAGTGTGATGGAAGTGTATACACAGTGTAGTTTGATAGGGTGCTAGAAGAGTATATACAGTGTAGTGTGAGGGTGTGATGGAAATGTATAGAGTAAAGTCAGAGTCTAGTGGAAGTGT
>NW_026327459.1:0-420 GCF_001194135.2 Octopus bimaculoides
TTAGCCCTGTGTGGCTATAATAAAAAGATATCTATCTATCTATCTATATAACGTGTCTGTCTTCCTGTCTATCTCTCTGTGTATCAGTCTGCCTCTCTCTCTTTCTCTCTCTCTCTATCTGTGTATATATATAGACAAAAAGTGATAAAGAAGCCAAAGCTGTGAGGAGTTTTGCAAGACATTTATAAGGAAAGAGATATAGATATATTCTTAGAGCTGTTTCTGGGATATTATGGATATCCCTTCATCAGAGACGGTGTGAATGTGAGATGTTAAACAAAGGTAAATGTTTGAGGGTGAAATAAGGAATTATTGTGGAAAAGGAGGAAATAGGGAATAAAGACGGAACTCAAACATTTACCTGTTTAATCATCTCACATCGTCTCTGATGAAGGGATATCTATAATATCCCAGAAACAG
>NW_026327460.1:0-347 GCF_001194135.2 Octopus bimaculoides
TTTTTTCCTACTTTTTATGCACTCATTTATTATCATCCATTTTTGTTTATTTATTCATAAATATGTTCGTACTATTATTTTCATCTTTTTATTTCGCAAATAAATTTCCCTCTCTCACAGACAGGTGCAAGTCTCTATCGCATTCAATGTATGTAACTGTTTAATATGTATGTATTCTTGCGAGAATAAATGCGTGTGTGTGTGTTAGTTTGAGTGCGTACGCGTATGCGTAAAAATCTGTGCCTGAACGTGGAGGGGGGGCACGTGTACGCATGAGTCAAAAGTACACCTACGTGTGTCTATACGCTTATTTGTTGATATGCAGACAGTTCTCGAATATGTATATA
>NW_026327461.1:0-992 GCF_001194135.2 Octopus bimaculoides
ACATAAAATAATAATAATAATAATAATAATAATGATAATAATAATAATAACCATAACAATATATGTATGCATATATACAACCATATTTATTTACGTTGACGTAAATTTAATTAAAAAAACGTTGATAATTTTAAAAAAAGAAAACAAATATTTTATTATGACTAGTATTGATTTTTTAGAAATATAATATTTCTAAATCTCTCAGATTTAAGCAGTAGTGGAGCGATAAAGTTGTAGTATATTGTCAACTTAATGTGACAATCCCAATAAGGGAACACACTACTGCCGTTTAGCCCTAGGAAGCTGAACCGCTTCCTGTCGGCCTTGACACAATTACTGTGTCCTTAAGTTTGCGAGGGGGAGACAACCTCCTCTACCCAGCCTAGCCAGCTTTCAAGGACATGTTTCTGAGTCTTTGCTCGTCATCAGCCTGAAGTAGCTTTCCAGCTAGATAGAGAAGCCTGTCTAGCCTTCGCAAACTTATATAAATCATAGTGAAGTTTATTCACTGATCAGCAAAATTAGAAATATAATGTGACAATCCCAATAAGGGAACACGCTACTGCCGTTTAGCCCTAGGAAGCTGGACCGCTTCCTGTCGGCAAGCTACTTCAGGCTGATGACGAGCAAAGACTCAGAAACATGTCCCTGAATGCTGGCTAGGCTGGGTGGAGGAGGTTGTCTCCCCCTCACAAACTTAAGGACAGAGTAATTGTGTCAAGGCCGACAGGAAGCGGTCCAGCTTCCTAGGGCTAAACGGCAGTAGTGTGTTCCCTTATTGGGATTGTCACATTAAGTTCACAATATACTACAACTTTATCGCTCCACTACCGTTTAAATCTCTCTGAGAGATTTAGAAATATTATATTTCTAATTTTGCTGATCAGTGAATAAACTTCACTATGATTTATATAAGTTTGCGAAGGCGAGACAGATATCTCTATCCAGCCGCCAATCTACTTCCGGCTCGTCGTACTGATTTGAATTGCTTC
>NW_026327462.1:0-467 GCF_001194135.2 Octopus bimaculoides
CTTTGAGACCGCGACCTGTTCACTGACAAAATTCCGTGCTGCATCTCTTAGTTTCTCTTTAGATATCGAGTGGCTTGTGAGGTTCTACAGAAGTGACAGGGGGATCAATTGAATCCAGAAATAAAAAATTGGTTGAGAACCCTGCTAGAGACGAAAATTTCGTATGTAGCACTGAGAAGTAATGACGGACAAGACCCTCGGAACATGAGTCACTTGTTAACTTCTGCTGACTAAAAAGAATATTCATAAATACATAGATACATGTATCATACACATATATGTGAGTGTTTATATATATATACATACACTTTTATATGCTTGTGGTGTGCGTATATTTGTATGTCATACACACCAACAGTTAAGGAAATTAAATTTCCTCAGCCAGATATTGTTATCTAAGACAATTAATATACATACATGCATATAAACACACATGTATACGTACCTATATATATATATATATATAT
>NW_026327463.1:0-306 GCF_001194135.2 Octopus bimaculoides
CAATGTCCGCTGATAAGAGATACAGTGAACTGCAGTATCAACAGTAGTAGCAGCAGCAGCAGCAGCAGCAGTAGCAGCATCTTTAGTGTTATTACTCTCATTATTAAGTGCATTGACATAATAGCCAACGTCTTCATCAGCTATAATAACAAAAGCAATAATAACGTTAATAATATTGATGATCACCATCATCACCACCACCACCACCATCATCATCATCATCGTCATCGTTGTCGTCGTCGTCATCATCTTCATCTACATCATCATCATTGTCATCATCATCGTCATCATCATCATCATCATCAT
>NW_026327464.1:0-251 GCF_001194135.2 Octopus bimaculoides
CAGAAAAAATATCTGAAGTACATAAATGAATATACATCTTCTTATCTACATACATACATGCATGCATACGTACATACATACATACATGCGTATGTATATATATATATTCATATACATATTAACACTTATATTAATATTTAATACTTATATATTCATACACATATTAACACGTTTTATTGGATATTATAAATGTTCACACACACAACCACATAAACATGCATACATACATACATACACACATACATACACAC
>NW_026327465.1:0-265 GCF_001194135.2 Octopus bimaculoides
TATATATATATATATATACACACACACACAAATGTATGTATGTATGTATTTATGTGTGTGCCTTTATGTCTGTGTTTGTCATCTCCCCATTGCTTGACAACCGGTATTGGTGTGTTTACGTCCCCTCGCAATTTAGCAGTTCTTCATAGAATAAGTAGCAGGCTTACAAAGAATAAGTCCTTGGGTCGATTTCTTCGACAAAAAATCTCTTTAAGGCTCCAGCATGGCTGCAGTCAAATGATTGAAAGAATAAAAGAATATATAT
>NW_026327466.1:0-252 GCF_001194135.2 Octopus bimaculoides
CATACATACACACATGCATACATATATACATGCATGCATACACACAAATACACACATACGCACATACTCACATATGCACATATATATACACACAAGCATGCATGCACACACATACATACAAATATTTATGCAAACATGCACATATGCACATAAGCACATATATACACACAAAAACGCATGGATACACATATGGACTTGTACAAGCATACACACAGATACGTATATACACATGCAAACATTCATACACACATA
>NW_026327467.1:0-443 GCF_001194135.2 Octopus bimaculoides
CAGAACCAATGACAAGTGCCTTTATTTCATACTCTAAGCCACCTCTAACAACCGTACCAATAGTAGCAACACTACCAAAGGTACCTTCATTAGCTCAGGTACCTCCATTATCTACACCACAAAACTAATGCTAAAGTACTTAGAAACAGATGGCTCACAAATGTAGAACTAAGTACACCGAGTGACTAAATACTTGGTAGTATTTTATGTTTGTTTGAGTACTAAGTTCAAATTATATCCCACCAGAGATGACCTTACCAATCATTTGCCAGGGTCTTCTTCACTTTTTTGCATGATTTAAGCTATCTTATTAATAACTATATCAAAAATAACTTTAATTTATATAACAGTTTGTATATTACAATGAATATTTTGAATGAAAGTATAAAAAAAAAATAATCATAATGTATTTCAATAATGCTTGGTCAAGAAATACTTCAGAG
>NW_026327468.1:0-243 GCF_001194135.2 Octopus bimaculoides
GTTTGTCTCAATCTGCCTGTTTTCTATTGTACATTCACGTATTTGTGTATTAATGCTTGTGTGTTTGTATGTATCCATGTGTGTGTGTGATAATTAATATGAAGATGGAGGCGAGCGTACGTCAGATATTTTAATGAATCGAGCTGATCTTATGTAACAATGTTGTATAATCGCAATGGTTGCCTGTAACATAGCCATATATGTGTTGAGGTATATATATATATATATATATATATATATATA
>NW_026327469.1:0-525 GCF_001194135.2 Octopus bimaculoides
GGTTGTAAATAGGCAACATATAACAGGATGGTCACAGTTGGATTGCCTTCCATAAAAGGAATCATCAACCAGGTCTGAGCTGAGCGCCCAAACAGTAGCAAGAACTTTGAACATGAACATATAACTGAATCTCTGTGTGGTAGTTTGATTGGCTGGAAATAGCAGCCGAATCTCCCTCAAATCACAGCTTGCCCCATTGATAAGCGACAAACAAAAAACACGGAGTAAGATGGAGTGAGTGTTATGCAAGACATGTTACAGTGTGTTTGACAGGAGCTGCACTATCAACTTGACGTGTGCCATGACCACAGGCAGTGCACATATTGAAGATTTGTGACGTGTGTCGTGTCACAGGTGGTGTACACATGGAACATCTGTGACGTGTGTTATGTCACAAGCGGTGCGCATATTGAACACACTCGTCAAGCTTTGTGAAATCGGTCATAAAACTTACATCGCTCCGAATCTTCTTCGAATTTTGGTAAATAAATCTCTTATTTACATTATTTACATTTGACGGATATT
>NW_026327469.1:1457-1994 GCF_001194135.2 Octopus bimaculoides
CAAACACAGACAAACATACACAGACATACATATATATATGTATATATACATATATACGACAGGCTTCTTTCAGTTTCCGTCTACCAAATCCACTCACAAGGCTTTGGTCGGCCCGAGGCTATAGTAGAAGACACTTGCCCAAGGTGCCACGTAGTGGGAATGAACCCAGAACCATGTGGTTGGTAAGCAAGCTACTTACCACACAGCCGCTCCTATGCCTATAGTCGCGGAACTTTATAAAATACAACAAGGTAAAGACCACCCCCCTTTGGTCATGAATGACCATGGGATTGCACCTAGGAAGTTCTCCTCTGAGGCACGAGTCTAACAGTCTACCTGTCTATTTGTATATGTGTGTGCATGTACATGGATTGATGCATGTGTGTATGGATGGATGGATAGACAGGTGGCTATGCCGTGCAATAAATGCACACGTATATATCTAACTATCCATGCAAAAACACACACACACACACACACATTGACCTCTCACCCCAAACACCATCTACTCAACCAAGTGACTCATGACTTACTACA
>NW_026327470.1:0-271 GCF_001194135.2 Octopus bimaculoides
CATACATACATACATACAAAAATACCCTATTGTTGATGTTGAAATTCCAACAAAGGCGCCTTGAATCTAGGTTAGAAACCGGCTCTTGCTCTATTGGTAAGAAATCTTGAAATAATACCGAACAATGACATCCATAGATATGCGCGCACGCGTTTTCAAAAATATAATTACGAGTATGTAAATATTTAGATATGGACATAGAAAATATGTGATTGTGTGTTACCACGCGCTTGCGGGTACACTTACACTTACACGCATATACACACACACA
>NW_026327471.1:0-264 GCF_001194135.2 Octopus bimaculoides
TTTAACACTACTTTTAACTCTACTTTGCACATTTTGCATACATGCAAAAAAAAAATAATAGTAATCGGGGACCACAGTTAAGTAAGGAATACGAACCTGCATTGCAGAGAGTTACACGCTCTAACTATTATGCGGTCGGCTCTTCCACCTTCGCTAACAATGGTCACCTGTCAGCATTTTGCAAAATAGTGTATTTAAAAGTATATTCGTCCATACCTATGCACACACACACACATACACACACACTCGCAAACGCACACAAAC
>NW_026327472.1:0-798 GCF_001194135.2 Octopus bimaculoides
GTTGATTTGCTTGACTAAAGGTGGTGCCCCAGCATGGCCACAGTCAAATGGTTGAAACAGGTAAAAGAATAAAAAATAAAAGAATATATACATATATCTATCCAATAATATATTTATATTACAATATTACATTAAATACTATGAATATAATATATAACGTAGCATAAAATTATATAAATAATTATAAATATCATAAAAGGCCAACAAATGGTTTCAACTTATATATATTTCTTCTGATATACATAATGGTTTTTATAATTATTTATATAATATTATGTTATATATTATATTCATAATATTTAATGTAATAATGTAATATAAATAAATTATTGGATTGTCAATTGAATATCTCTATATTCAATTTATCTTTATTATTGAATTATACCAATGTTTATACGGTATCCAACTGTAGTACCAGTGAATTGGATGTCTAACACACCCCTATGAAGGATTTCATTTCCTCAGTTTGTCACTTACACACACACACACATATATATGGATGCATGTATGCATGTAAGTATATATACATGTGTATACAGAACTGCATGTGGATTGTTGACAATTTTTCCTTATTTTCAGTTCTTTCTCTTTTGATTTTTCTCTTTCCAACAGAGGTATGTTTGAAAATGGTAACTCTTTCCTTTCACCAAGCATCAAATTAATATATTCCTTGTGCACATCCTCACATTAATTTTTTCTTTTTCTTTCTTTCTTAATTGTTTGTTCTTTGACTTGACTATATATATATATATATATTGCATCAAATGTACCCTATGCAACCAACTCTACGTGGGGCAG
>NW_026327473.1:0-205 GCF_001194135.2 Octopus bimaculoides
ATATATGTGTGTGTGTGTGTTAAATAAACCTCAGACAAGACCCGCATTAGACTTCTTACTCATATTATTATCATACCTTGAGTCTAACTACAGTCTTCCCATAGCACTTACATATTCTTACCTGCCATCTTGGGTCTTCTGGATACCAAAACCTCTTATATATATATATAATCCAAGAGAGTTAGGGGTTGAGGATCCAACCCAC
>NW_026327474.1:0-610 GCF_001194135.2 Octopus bimaculoides
TACAAAATCCACTCACAAGGCTTTGGTCAGCCTGAGGCTATAGTAGAAGAGTAGTGGGACAGAACCTGGAATCATGTGGTTAGGAAGCAAGCTTCTTACCACACAGTCATGCATCAAAAATATCTAGACATGTATCATACAAAATATGAAACTTTGATTTCCTGGGGCTTCAATACTTGCTTAGATGTCAGAAAAGACACCCAAACAGTCAATCAAACAAACATGATAAAAATAATGGCACCCAATTTTTTTCTTTATGTAGAGGGTGTGTGTGTAGTTTTGGGATTTAGACCAGTAAAAAATGTAAATATAGGCAAGAAACTCAATAAACAAGGGCTTGCAAACAACAACAACAACAAAAAATTCCCTCGCATGCTATTTGTTCCACCCGAGTTACATAGATAATCCCTTGTCACTTATGTTGGGATATGAAAGATGAGAGGAGACAACTGAGTGAAAATATGATACAAAAGATACTCTATCCTATCCGACTAGTTCCGATAAGCCAGATAGTTGAACAGAAACAAATGCAAGAAAAGAGATGCTATTTCCTAGAATGACAACATATTTCCCCAAAAATATAAGCGTAAACAGAAACGTTAAGAGAAAT
>NW_026327475.1:0-271 GCF_001194135.2 Octopus bimaculoides
AAATTCCTGCCATCTCCAGTGCTGAGACCACTAGATGATTTGATTTTGACCTTACTTAGCCTTTTCAATGATGGACGCTTGACCGCTAGAGATAGCAGCAACTCATCTCCCCACTTGCAATATATTGGAAAACAGTGCCAGAACAGGCACTGGTGTTACGATTAACCAGTGATCTTGTTAAAAGATATATATTAGCGACAGAGGCAATATTAATTCTGTGAAGTAATATGAATCCCCACTTAAACATGGATGTTCTGTTGGAATAAACTAC
>NW_026327476.1:0-307 GCF_001194135.2 Octopus bimaculoides
TTGTACAAATGCAAAACAAAAGTCAAACATAAAATAATAATAATAATGTCTCCCAAAGTTGTAGAAAATAAATACATCAACGTTATTTGGCAGTTCAGTACTCATACTGATCATGCTATTCAGGCCAATAGACCTGGCAATCCCAGCAGACAGCAACACTTCTGTAAACACATTTGAAAAGTTAAGTAACTACAAGGAACTTGAAATGGACGTCTCAAAACGGATCAGAAATCTAAGAACTGCGCCTGTGATTATCGGAGTATTGGGGAAAATACAAAATGGCACTCTTAAATACCAAGGCCGTATA
>NW_026327477.1:0-670 GCF_001194135.2 Octopus bimaculoides
TTTCTGCAAATGTGCTAAGCACTGATGCTGATTATAGTTTAATCAATAAGTATAGGAGCGAGGTAAATGCAGTAAAAATAGGCAGTCAGTGGGGCCCCATTTAAGTGGCCCTTCAGAAATTGGACCTCTTTACGATACTCCCTGGGAGTTCATGGTATGAAATTCATTGTCATTGCTCCGGTTTGGTCACCAATGCCATGTATTTAGTTTAAAATGCAGTAAAAATAGGGGGAGGGGGTCAGTGGGGCCCCAATTAGGCAGCTCTTAAAAAAATAGACCCCCTTAGGACATTCCCAGGGATTAGGTAAAAGTCACACACAGCATTCTGTATTATACTATAAAACTGGCGTTTAATAAAAAATTTCAGAGTCTCAAGCAGTCATGTTGTAAAAAAATATGAAGTTGCCTTGATGTCTGTGTAACAGGATAGTCATCCAACACAGTGGAGACTGATATCCAAACCTAGGGGAAGCATTTGTTAGCTGACACCACTCATTTCTAAGAAATTAAATCCATTAGATTTCAACTGGACTATTTATTATTGCTTCCGGGAGCTGGTGTGCCAATCGTCGTAAAGTTGAACAGTTGTAAGTCGGATAGGTCATAAGTTAACAACAACCTGTATATATATATATATATATATATATTTATAAATATAATTAAGGGATCA
>NW_026327478.1:0-243 GCF_001194135.2 Octopus bimaculoides
TCTGTCTGTCTGTCTGTCTGTCTATCTATCTATCTATCTGTCTGTCTATCGATCTATCTATCTAACTATCGATCTATATCATCGTTATTTAGCATCTGTTTTCCATGCTATGGATTGAATGATTTTACAGAAGCTGACCAGCTGAAGGGCTGTTCAGGCTCCATGTCTGTTTTGGCATGGTTTCTATGACTGGATGCCCTTCCTAATGCCATGTGGATATTCTCTCTCTCTCTCTCTCTCTCT
>NW_026327479.1:0-400 GCF_001194135.2 Octopus bimaculoides
AGCAGCGTATAGGCCGAGCGGTAACGGAATCGTAGAGAGGCACCATTGGATAATCAAGGCATGGCGGAAAGAGGGCACATTTCGCCGCTGGAAGCAGTTTCCAGGTATAACATGTCTCCCCCGATCCGGACAAGCTGAAGAATCTGTGCCACACAGAGCGGTATTTAAATACGAATGGAGGTATCCCAGTAAAGCGCCGGAGTGCCACGAGGAAGAGAAGGAATCCGCCTGCGGGAAAATAGGGGAGGAAGTTTGGGTTAAGCCACCAAAGGCGCGCTGTATGTCTCAATGGAGCAGAGGAACGGTGACGACGGTTAATTCCAGAAACATCGTCTCCGTGGATGGAATGCTGCGTCACGTTTTGAATCTTCGCAGGATTGTCGCTCCGTCGGATGACGAA
>NW_026327480.1:0-335 GCF_001194135.2 Octopus bimaculoides
AAACACACATATGCATACATACACACATACATACATACATACACACACATACATGCATACATACATGCATGCATGCATATATACATACACACACACATGCATGCATACGAACATACACATACGTGCATACATACTTACATGCACACACATACATACACACACATACATGTATGCATGCGTACGTACACACACATACATGCATACATAATGCATGCATGCATACATACACACACATACATGCATGCATACATACATATATGCATACATACATACATAAAAAAATATCCTGTTGTTGATGTTGAAATTCTAATGAAGGAACCTTGGATCTAGGTTAG
>NW_026327481.1:0-126 GCF_001194135.2 Octopus bimaculoides
AGACATTTCCATCAAACATTTTCGTCAGACATTTTCATCAATCATCTTTATCAAACACGTTTAATAAAGATGTTTGAACATTCCAGAGAGGCGGATTTGGGAGATGAAGGGGAGGAAGGAGAGGGA
>NW_026327481.1:261-375 GCF_001194135.2 Octopus bimaculoides
GGGGGGATTGCTCAACATTCCAGAGAGGGGGATTTGAGAGGTGAAGGGGATGAAGTGGATGGCGGAACGCTCAACATTCCAGAGAGGGGGATATGTGAGGTGAAGGGGAGGAAG
>NW_026327482.1:0-289 GCF_001194135.2 Octopus bimaculoides
CAGAGTGCTTTGACCAAAACTATAATTCCAGTCCAGGAATTAAACCTGCAACTTTATGTACATGAGACCACTGGGTCATGTGGTGTCACATTTTGAGAAACTAAAAATATTTATTGCACAATTTAATTAATTACCTACACGTAACAGTTATTTGGCCCATTTAATAACAACCTTATTTAGACAAACCCCCATCACTGTCCAGTTCTAGCCCTCAGATGAGGTTAACTTCATAAGCAACTAAATAAATCAAGTCAAAACATGAGGTAAAAAGATAATATTCTAACTTACA
>NW_026327483.1:0-126 GCF_001194135.2 Octopus bimaculoides
TGTATAATTTTCATATCTATTATTACAGCCAGTATGCCGATTCGCATTATCAATGGACGGTGTTAAACTGAAGACTGAAAAGTCCTGCAGCACATACAGCCAATGTGTTGAAGCTATGAGAAACAA
>NW_026327483.1:205-319 GCF_001194135.2 Octopus bimaculoides
GTGTTATTCATTGTCTAATATAACACCATCAGATTTATTACAAATTGATAGTTAATAAGAACATTGTATAATAGTTACTATATGGGAAATATTTTGATGTGTGTATACGTGTGT
>NW_026327484.1:0-485 GCF_001194135.2 Octopus bimaculoides
TATATTACTATACGCATACATACACGGCGAGCTGGCAGAATCGGTAGCACGCCTGGCGAAATGCTTAGCAGCATTTCGTCTGTGTTTACATTCTGAGTTCACTTTGCCTTTTCAACCATTCGGGGTCGATAAATTAAGTACAAGTGAAACACTGGGATCGATGTAATAGACTAGTCACCCTTCCAAAATATGTCATGCCTCGTGCCTAAAGTAGAAAGGATTGTTATTATCATTAAGGTGCCGAGCTATCAGAACCATTAGCACGTTGGGCAAAATGTTAAATAACATTTTCGTCCGTCTTTACGTTCTGAATTTTCCGCCGAGCTCCATTCTGCTTTTTATCGTTTCGGGGTCGCTAAGTCAAGTACCAGCCAAGTACTGGGATCGATATGATTGATTGTCTCAATCCCCACAAAAATCCAAACCTCGTGTCTACAGTAGAAGAGATTATTATTATTATTATTATTATTATTATTATTATTATT
>NW_026327485.1:0-482 GCF_001194135.2 Octopus bimaculoides
TATATACATATATATATGTACATATACACACATATATAATTATGTCTATACATATAAATATATATGTATATATGTATGTATGCATGTATGTATGTAAGTATGTATGTATTTATACAGGGAGATAGAAATAAATAGATATAGTATATATATGTATACATATAAACATCAATATGTGTACATGCACGTACATATATATATGTATATATATATGTGTGTATATGCATATATATATATATATATATATATATATACACACATATATATATGTACGTACTTATATTTACATATATATATATGTATATTTACATATTTACACATACACTCGCGCGCGCACACACATATATACACACACGCTTCTATATACATATATTCATATGTCACATACGTACATATATACTTATGTGTGTGTATGCTTGTGTGCATAACTATATGCAAATAGGCATACAGAGACATATATACATATATATATATGCATGTATATA